>NC_141036.1:11682500-11860000 GCF_052040795.2 Danio rerio | reverse complement strand
ATTTTCTTTTCGGCTTGGTCCCTTAGTTAATTAGGGGTTGCCACAGTGAAATGAACTGCCAACCTATCTAGCATATGTTTTATTCAGTGGATGCGCTTCCAGCTGCAACCTATCACTGGGAAACACCCTTACTCTCTCATTCACACACATAAACTACGGACAATTTAGCTCACCCAATTCACCTATAGTCTTTGGACTGTGGGGGGAAACCTGAGCACCCATGAGGAAACCCACACAGCAAGAACATGCAAACTCCACAAAAATGGCAACTGACCCAGCCAAGTCTCGAACCAGTGACCCTCTTGCTGTAAAGCGACAACGCTACCCACTTTGCCACCGCACAGTAATTTCATTCAACGTTAATTTAAAGTCATTATATTTCTGAAATTATATTTTAAAATCTTCAACATATGAGTGAATTGCTGACTCAATAGAAAAGACCTAAACTGACTTTCTCATGTCCATACCTGTCAACATTGGGATGTAACAATACAGGATACCCTGAAACCCCATTTACTGTAGTTAAATATTGACTAACGTGACTAGTTATTTAGTCAAGAGCTGCGAATTTCGTTTTTTGATCCACTGTTTTGTTTGATAGCAGAGCTGTCCCTTGAAGAATGAAAGTTAAAAAACGCGTCCTTCAGTCAGCATCGATAAATGACTAGATAAATTCAGAGGCTGCGTAGGAAGGGAGATAGTAGACGCATAGCTTTAATGAAAATGAAGTGAATGCAGCTGTTTTAATATTAATTTCAACATGCTTTCAAGACAAATATAAAGCAAAAGCATAATTCTCTTGAACAACTTTAACAATTATCACATTAGAGATCAACTCTAGGATTCTAAATACACCTTTTATTGACAGATTAAAAATACAGGAGAAATACGAGAAAATGCTTAAACGGGATGATAGCAGGATTAAATGGTGAAATACTAGAGAATCCCGGCAAAATCCGAAGGGTTGACAGGTATGCATGTCTCATGTGATTGGCTGTAATCTGCATCCATCACACACTCAGGTACATGCAGTCCAAAATTAATCACAGACTCTGGATTAAATCCTCAGTTAACAGACATGGTTAATACCAAGCATTATAAACCACTTAACCTGATTTTAACCAGGTTGGATTTGTTTGGCAATGTCAACCCAAATCTTACCCTGCAACCTGGAGTTTGTTCAACTTTCTTTGTGCAACAAATATTGGATCTGATAGTGTAGAATAGAGAGTCGTTTCAATAATGTTCATACAGTTTATCTATAGCGCTTTTACAATAATGATTGTGTCAAAGAAGCAGAACATAATTCTGGTAAAGTCTAGTTTAAGTTCAGTTTAGTTCAGTTTAGTGTGGTTTAAATTGCACTGCTGAAAATTCAAACACTGAAGAGCAAATCTATCAATGCGCAGCTCCACAAGTCCAAATCTGAAGAAGCCAGTGGCCAACAGTGGAAATGAACTTCACCAATTGACGAAGTGAAGGGAAAGGTTCATGTAAGTTTCAGTGGTCTGTAGGTTAAAGTTGTGACAAGAGGTTTTTTAAGGTGTATGTAAAGCTTAGTGATCCTTTAGGTTAAACTAGTGAATGTGATCTGTTTGGTTGGACTAGTGACTAAAGTTTCAGAGGTGCATGTAAAGAATTGGTAATCAGTTAGTATAGACCAGGGGCCTCATGTACGAAGACTTGCGTGGAAATCTTACTAAAACATTGCGTACGCACAAAGCTGTAAATGTGCGTACGCAGAAAAAAATTCAGATGTATGAAACACTGCGTACGCCGAATCTCACGCATATTCTTTTGTACATCCGAATGAACGTGAAACTGAGCGCAACATGCATGAGCACAAAACCCCTCCCTGCCTCCTCCCCCGTATGAATATGCTAATGACAATGCTAATGGCAAAACCCAACGAAAAAGCAATGGCAAAATCAAGCAAAAAGAGAAACTTTGAACAGAATGTGAAATGGAGGTGCTGCTTTCGGAGGTAGACCGGAGAAAAGCGGTGTTATTTGCAAGATTGTCCTCCGGAATTAACAACAAAAGAAAAAAATAGAGTGGGAGAGTTTAGCTGATGCGGTTAACACAGTTGGGTCTGAACATCGCACTGAGTAAATTTAAAAAACGCATAGTGTGGTTTTTAGGTGTAAAATGGTGCAGTACCCTTAACAGTCTCAGTGGCGCAGCTCGAAAAAAGCATATCAACATGTTTTGACACGTTCGAGCATGAACTCGGTTCGAATCCAGCCTCTGATGAAGTCATGCTTTTTTCCCCCGCTATATATCAGATTTTGCCAACTATTTATCACAAGAAAGACTAGTAGGAATCATTAATAAGTTTGTGCATCATATTTTATTTGCACATTTACTGAATGGAAATGTTTCTGATTCACGCATGCAAATTAATTATCAGATAGTGTCTTTATAGCAATGTGCTTGCAGTAGATAGCTCAGATTACATTGGGACAACAGGCGACCGCTGCAAATTGCGCTGTAATGTTTGGCTGGTCAACTGTATGGTATGGAAACCTTATATATCTGCTAGATAACCCCCCCCCCCCGTCTCATACAGCTTCCATTGCAAGGCTCAGACACTTTGTAGAGAGGAATTTAACACAACTGCCTCTAGGAGTCGCCAATGGAAATAAAACAGACACGCACAAAAAATGTGCGTACGCCAGCCAGAAAGCTGCCGTGAAGCTGCGCACATTCCCACGTTCAGTTCATTGTTAGTAAATCCAAACGTGAGCGATACTGAGCGTGAAACCTGGCGTACGCAAAGTTTTTGTGCGTACGCAGCGTTGATACATGAGGCCCCAGGGGTGCTCAATCCTGTTCCTGGAGATCTACCTTTCTACAGAGTTTAGCTCCAACCATGATCAAACACACCTGAACCAATTAATTAGGACCTAAACAGCACTTGATAATTACAAACAGGTGTGTTTGATAAGGGTTGCAACTGAAATCTGCAGGAAGGTAGATCTCCAGGAACAGGGTTGAGCACCCCTGGTATAGACTATCGATTAGATGGTTAAGTACTGTTTGAACAAGTTGTAATGCTATAGCTTGACTAGTGACTATACATGAATATTAGAAAATCTTCTACCGTTTATTAGATTGACAGGTTTTGGTAGTGCAAGCAAGGTTTAAGCCACACTTTTATGGTAAATTAGCCATACAATTACATGTGCACATCTGATATGTAGATAATGTAACATTTATTTTTTAGAATTTTTTTTTTCTCTCATGGTGGCTAAACCACTTTGAAGGGAACAGGGCATCGAGGGTAAAGTCTTTCAGAGTTTTGGTTTGTATTTCTGCAGTACTTCCCTCCTTCAAAAAGATGAAACCAAACTGCTGCCACCTTTTGGTCTGACAAGTTTTCCCCCCTCCCATGCAGATATCAAGTGTTCGTGATACTTAGTCAGTGTTTTTGCATTGTGTTCAAGTGCAAATTTCTAGCATGACCTCAGGTGACATGCAGTGACACCACAGTCAGCTTTCATCACTGCTAATGTTTTGATGCCAGTTTGGGGTGGCCTTCAAGTTAGATTAGGAATGAAAGTAGTGGGTGCAAACAGAAAGTAACATTTTAAGGCTAGAGGCGTTAGTATTCCGTGCATGGTTCAGTAAAGTGTGTAAGGTTAACAAAGTTTAGACTATTCACTAGAGGTTTCAGCAGTGTGTGTAAAGGCTGGAAAACACAACTCATCTTCCCATTTACAATCTGAGTCTAGTTGCAGGAAAATGTACTCAGAATGGATCGATTGACAGAAAATCACATACTGTAGTGCATGATGTGTGGATTTGAGCGTCAAACTGTGATTCCATTCAATCCAAGGGCATCAAACATGTATGACATTTTGAGCCAATTTTAGAATGCATACTGTGTAAATTTGTCATGTGTTTCCTAGCAACAAGGCACATCTTTCTGTGTGAGTTGTGTTGTGTTCTGAACAACTTCAAAGTCTGGTGTGTTCAGCAATTTATGATGTTCAGTTTCTTTTTCTTCTTCTTTTAAATATTTATTAACCAAGTCAGCAAGTGTATGATAGTTTGTGTTTAACAGATTGAATCATGTAGTGTTTTCCAAATGGATAGTTTAAACTGTGAACATGTCAACAGGACTCACATTTCTGTTTGAGTTTTTTTCTTCTTTTACACACACACACACACACACACACACACACACACACACACACACACATGTTTGTTTTTGTGAAAAGTGGGGAGATTACATAGGTTTCCATTCATTTTATGCAGCCCAAACCGTATATTATATTGCCCTCACCCCACCCCACCCCTAAACCCTACCATCACAGGAGACTGTGTGCAGCTTTACTCTCTGATTAAACTCATTCTGTAGGATTTATAAGCATTTTGAGAAGTGAGGACGTCACTAATGTCCTCATATTTTACCTCCTTTTTGTAATACCTGTGCCATACCCATGTCATTATACAGATTTGTGTCCTGATATGTCACAAAAACATGTACACACACACACACACACACACACACACACACACACACCACACACACCACACACACACAGACACAACACAGACCATCAGAATGACTTCTTTAGTTATTTTTTTCTAATATAGATGTCAGCTGTTTACAACATTCTTCAAAATATCTTCTTTTGTGTTGAACAGAAAAAGGAAATCAATATTTTAAACCACTCGTGGGTAAGCACATATTGAGTAAATCTTTATTTTGCCTGAACTATCTCTTTAAGGTGAATGCAACAAGGTATGTTAGATTAGCAACTAGTGGTTATAGTAGTGTGTGCTTGCCGGATTGTGTTTTGTAGGTTATGCAGTAGTAATGTATGTTATGCAGTACAAGCTGTGAGGGGTGCTGGCTTGAGAAGTGTGAGATGGTTTGCGTAATAAAGATGAATTGTTAATACAGAAGATGGAGCTTCAGGCATGAATATATCTGCAGGAAAATAGGCCAAGAACTCCTCCTCTATCTTACCATAGTTGTGAGGATGTACTTGTAAAACGCTGATGTCATCCCCAACTCTGATGCCTGAAAAGAAAGTCAAAAAGATTGTTAGAAAAACATTTCACTTTTGTGTGTGTGTGTGTGTGTGTGTGTGTGTGTGTGTGTGTGTGTGTGTGTGTGTGTGTGTGTGTGTGTGTGTGTGTGTAACTGAGAGAGCTGCATGGAAAGCAGGACATTAGTGTTCATGCAAAACAGTCCTTTAACAGCATTACACTGTAATAATAATAATAAGATGACTTTGTTTTTTCCAGAATTTACCATTAAAGATATGGTAGAAACCCTAAAAGAAATGTCTACATTTTATGGTAAACTACCCATACCGGATAGTACGTTAGTGTTATACACTACCTGACAAAAGTCTTGTCTCCTATCCAAGTTTTAGGAACAACAAATAATAATTTGACTTCTAGTTGATTATTTGGTATCAGAAGTGGCTTATATGAAAGATGATATTTTACTAAAATAAAATATGATCATGCCTTGATTTTTAATTATTCAATTAGAACTGGTCTGACTTTGCTTACACAAAAGTCTTGTCACGCAACAGAAACAATACAGTATAGAATATAAAGTCATGGTGCAGTGGAAAATGAATTAATATTGTGTATGACTCCCATGAGCTTGGAGGACTACATCCATACATCTCTGCAATAACTCAAATAACTTATTTATAAAGTCAAAGAAGGTGTTCAGGCAGAAGTCCATCAAGACTGTTTGGATTCATCTTTAATGCCTCTTCCTTCATATTACCCCAGACATGCTTAATAATGTTCATATCTGGTGACTGGCCTGGCCAATCTTGGAGCACCTGGACTTTTTTTGCTGTCAGGAACTTTGATGTGGAGGCTGAAGTATGAGAGAAGTGCCATGCTGGGGATTATAAGGTAATGGGCCGCACAAATGTCTTGACACCTCAGGCTGTTGATGTTGCCATCCAATTTGCAGATCTCCTGCCACCATGCTGATTGTAACCCCAAGCCATGATTTTCCTTCACCAAACTTGACTGGTTTCTATGAGAATCTTGATTCCATGCAGGTTCTAATAGGTCTTCTGCAGTATTGGTGATGATTGGGATGCAGTTCATAAGATGATTCATCAGAAAAATCTACCTTCTGCCACTTTTAATAATCAATTAGAAGTCAAGTTATTATGTTGCTCTTACAACTGGGATCTACGACTTGTGTCACTTGTAAGACTTGTGTCAGGTAGTGTACACTCATGTTTTTAAGTACCAACATCTACAAATCATATGTTTATACAAACAAAAACACAACCATTTGCATGTGTTGATGAGCCATATGATAAACCGATGCTCATCACAAATGACTTTTCCCACAAGCAGAGAACCATACATATATACAGGGTATTTGTGGGATTAAAATGTTGTGAACTTTATGTTGTAAATTGTTTAATAGGTATGTTTCAAAAACATATATGTATATAACTAGGGTCTGCTTGTTTTACCACAATATTTAAAATATGTGGCTAAGAAATAAATTATTAGAATTAGTTTTTCTTTACTTTTTCTCTTCTGGGCCCTTAAAAACATCTTTAGCATTTAGCTTTATACAAGTCTGGAATTTCATTCTTCGTGGTCTTAAAAAGGTCTTAAAATTTCTTATATTTAACTTTGTGAAACCAGCAGAAATCCTGTATATAGAAGGTGCTCAGTGTTATTCACACAGCTACTAAACACAATAATGGTAACATTCATAAAATGAAATTAATGCAATAAAATTTATTTATCAAAATTAGATGTAATATAAAACTCTAATGGACATCACTGATAAGAAAAAACTAAGGGTTCTATTTTAAAGATCTAGGCGCATAGTCTAAAGCTCATTGCGCAAAAGCATTCAGGCCGTGTCCGAATCCACTTTTGCTATTTTAAGGCCAGAAAAATATGGTTTGCACCATGTCACATTTTCTAACAGGGTTTTGCTTATTCTCTTAATGAGTTATGAGTGTGTTTTGAGCATAACGTGCATTACCAATCAGTGTCTCATCTCCCATTACCTTTAAGAGTCAGTTGCATAGCGCCATAGCGCATTTGCTATTTACATGACAGACTTTGTAAGTGGAAAAAACTGAATGAAAAAACTGAAAGCTTTACTAGCGAGAAAACAGTTAAACAGACCATCTGCACGAAGATAAAGAATGAGCCTCTTCCATTTGGCCTCTTTACTTTCTCTTTACTTTTATTCTTTACTTTACTCCTTTGATTTCATGGATAAGGAAATTGTGTTTCCACTCCACTGAAGACATCCGTAACATGTTTAATTTAGTTTGTTCTAAATTCAGTTCTAATTTCCAGCAATCTAATAAGTGAATTATAAAAACGAAGCGTGCTCAAAAAACTGAGTTATAGCCAAACACACTTCCCAATTGTATGCACCATATGGTCATGTATACGTCTCTGAAATCCGACAAGGTGGACAAATCTAAACTTGTTTTTATAAAAACAAATCGAAATATGCAAATAATAAATGATACTGCTAATGATAATACACTTTAATAAAATTGCAAATTGTCATGAAAAAAATGAAAATAGCCCCCCAAACATGAAGAAGGCATGAAGGCAATGTTTTTTTTATATCTGTAACTAACGTGCTCTGTGCTCTGTGGACTTTAGACCAGCTTTTACTTGGTCAATGGCATGGTATATTTCAATTTCTCAAAATATCAACGTGCCAACAATGTGCCTTAACACACCTCCTTTATAGACCGGCACACCCATGAGTCCACAAAGTAGTGCAAATGGATTTGCCAATTAAACAACGTGGCAAAAACCCTGAAAATTAGGGTTGCACTAGTCTGAAAATGGCAACAAATTGCTCAAAACACATCTTGCACCTTATTGCGTCAGGTGTAAGATATGGACTTAACAGCCCTAACAAACAAAAAGTTAAATACCATAAGCCGGCGTAAGTTAGGATGATTCCAAGAGTTGAAACTCTTTTCGAGTCAATGGCAAATATTTGATAGTGGCCCCCAGTTAAGTGTTATGCAGTGAATTCTGAGAAAGTCGATTTATGGTTATTCGTCATATAAATTAAGTTAATTTACTATTAACCAAGTTACAGATTTTCAAGGTAATATTTTTTATACCATTGGAATCTTGGCCATTTTTACAGTATATGATATTCATAGAGTTTATTCATTCAAAAGCAGGTGAAATATGAGAGAACGTAAGGAATTGAGGTGGGCGAAAATGCAACAGCACTTAAATACTGTATACATGCTTACCTTTTTCAGTATAAGGTAAGAAATGGACGCATTAGCATCAATAATTATTGTAGCTATTTTGTCATCACGAATCTCCTTCAATAATGGCGTTGGGTCAAGGTTGTCATCCAGCATCCTGATTGACAGCGTCTCTCGAGAGATCAGAAAACGCCTTATCAGCTCTTCCAGTCTCAGCAGACCTGTGGGAAAGGAAACAAGTTAGTGGGCAAAATCCTAAAGACACAGGGATTAAGGGCTCCAAACCCAGCTCTACACCTGAGATGGTATGTCTCTGCAGTTGTTTGTAAACAGCGTGCATCTGTGTGTTTGCAGTGCTGCTGGGAACAAAGTGAGTCGGTGGCAACACAAAGCCCAGTGAAAATGTAAATAACTAGCTGCGCTCTCAAGGGAGCCTGCATGCACAGTAAAGCCAGTGCCAAACTTTAATTAGCTTGAGGGAGGAGAGAAATCAATGCTCCCCACACTCTCTCTTTCTCTTACTCTCAATACCTCCCTTTCTTCTGTCTTTCTTTCACTGATTTCTCTCGCTCATTCTGATTTTCACTCCATTCCACTGCATTCGTCTTATTCCTGTATTTTTTTTTTTTTACTATTTTATTTTCACCGCTGTGTTATAAATGAACTCGGATCTTGTTTTCCACCAGAGACCAGCGCTGTGACACTCTGAAACAAACATTATCAGACCCAGACCAGCCTTGTGCTTAATGACTCATGTGTGACAGTGACTAGAGCTCTGTTGCAAAACCTAGTGAGCTGCCAGCATTGTAGGACATCAGGCACGTTCCCAATGCAAAAACCTGTTCCAAAGGGTAGGCTTTTTAGTTCTACCTAGAATTGTAGAGATCCTAGAGTCTACATTTAAAACAGAGGTGCTTAATTAGTGAGCAGAATGTTTTATTAATGTGTTTTAGAGGATTATGGTAGACTCCATTTGTTCCATTTAAACCCCAACAACCTCAAATTCAATATCCAATATTGCTGTTCAGTGCATCAACAGAAGTGAAACAGTATTCATTCATTAATTTTCTTTTCAGCTTACTCCCTTTATTAATCTCGGCTCGTCACAGCAGAATAAACCGCTAACTTATCTAGCATATGTTTTACGCAGCGGATGCCCTTCCAGCTGCAACCCATCATTTGGAAACACCCATACACTCCCATTCACACGCGTACACTACAGATAATTTAGCTTATCCACTTCACCTATACCACATGTCTTTGTACTGTGGGAGAAACCGGAGCACCGGAGGAAACCAACGTGAACATGCAAACTCCACAGAAATGCCAACTAACCCAGTCGGTGCTCAAACCAGCGACCTTCTTGCAGTGAGGCTAACGTGCTACCCACTGCGCCACCATATCGCCCTGAAACAGTATTGTTTTCATTTATTTTTGATTGTCTGTTTCTCAATAAACTCACAAAGTAAACTGTGTCCCACTTTATTTTAGTTGACCTTGACTATTATGTAAATATATAATGCAGTGCACATATTGTGTTCATATTGTATCGTAAAACACTTATGGTTCTTTTGAGGGGGTAGTAAGCAAAGGAGGTGTAAGATTACATTTCTATCAGCTCATGGGAATCTGATTAATCGTCGAGGGTTAAATGCATTTAAACTTTTTTTTAGCACATCTGAAAAGATTTTTGTTATTTATTAGAATCAATTTATTTTTGTTTTCAACTCCAAGTTCAACCTTACTCCAATTATGGTTATTTCAATTTTACCATTTATGTTTTTAGCTGATCACATTATTAGTCAACCCAGGCTCATTCTGAAAACGTAGTCCCGTGGATGTTTTTGGAAGTTTCAAATCCGCGAGAGGCTGTTGTGTGCACTTTTCCATATCTCTAATGTCTCTTGCAAGTGCCGTTCGTGCCCGCGCTCTTCTCAAGTAAACCCATCAAAGGCCTCTGTCGACTGACTGAATGATTGACTGGGCGACCGTCCAATCGACTGACCCACCCTCCTCCTTCCCTAAACCCAACCAATTTTACAGATTGACCCGCCCTCTCAAAAGAAAAGCACTCGTCTGAATTTAACCACATTTTTTTCTAATTTTACCAGACTTTGATATTTTCTTGGGTCTGATGTTTTTAATTGTACGTTCATTAGGGACCAGACGCTGCTTAGAGTTCCATGCCCTGGGGTTGCGTTTCTTCTCATGGGCATTATCTCGACACTGAAGTTAGTCAAGAGAGGTTAACTCTTACTCAAGTATTCTGGTTGCCTCCTTCTCACTCATTCTAAAAGAGTTGTTAATTTAGTCATTTCTATACAACTTGCTAATAACAGTGATTAAATCATTAAAAGATCTTCTTGCTGCTGTGCCACACAGCTCCATACAATCAAATGCACCTTAAAAATCGATAAAATCATGTCATATCATAATGGTGGCACAGACTCCTCTTAATCTACTGGATACGATGCATTTTAATTCTGGACAGACTCCAGAATAAATCAAAAAGGGTAACATTTATTTATTTTACAGATACAAGTGAGATGGAAATCCAAATTACAGTGTTGAGCTTTAGAGCTATTCACTACGAGCCAGTCTGGATACAGATTTGCAACCCAGAGACATTTCGACCTTCTCTATGAGAGGAATGAATGGTTCTTTTGTTAAGAGTGACTTAAAGATTTACTCATCTGTTAGGATTTAATCCAAATTTATCAAGATAGTGAACAAAACCTTGTTACCTGTCACACCCAAGTATTGAGCAATATCAGAAGGGAAGGAAAGTTTAGGAAATAGGACAAGAATGTGTCAAAGTCTATCCTAGGCCTTTTCTTCAGATTCCAGAGCTTTTGTTGTTTTATTACATGGCACATTTTAGTCTGCGTAAAATCTATTCCTACCTGTAAGCAAGTTAGGTAGGGTTATTATTTTCACGACAGATGTTTGTGGTAATTCAACAATACGTCTCCTGCAAAGTGGACTCCACAGGATATTCCGCCATGTATTCAGTTTGATGGAGCATGTTTTATTCAAATGTCATTGTAGTGTGTGATATGTGAATGTATGTTGTATTTATTTACAGAGGTATATTATGTAAAACACACTTCACGCTTCTCTGGTAAGAAGCTGTGGGTGATGCTGTTGTGAAAATCCATGAATGAACATTCTAAAGTGTAATCGAGGTTTCTTGTGCTTAATGAAGGGTAAGGGACTAAGGAACAATGCACACAGCATACAGTAGGCATGTGTCAGTCAGAATACAGTTGATGCATGGAGCTTTCCTAACAAGCTGGTTATCTATTTTAAATAAGAGTGATGTACTAAATATACAGTGAAGGGTGTGAGAAGCAGGATTGTGAAACGCTGGATTGGGGACAGATTTGATTGTATGGGTAAGTTTAAACGTATAGTCCAAAATGCCCTTAAATGCTTTCAAACCTTTGTGAGTTTCCTTGTCATTTGGAACACAAAACTAAGAACTAAAAACTGGCAGTGACCATTAACATCTATAGAAGGTTTCAGCTTATTTTAAAATAGTATATTTGTGGAGTTAACAGAATAGTGAAAGACTAACAGGTTGGAACAAATGGAAACCACACTCCTACGTCATGTTGTGGTGGGCCTCAAAATGGGAAGGATTTGGATCTTATTTTAACATCAAGAACTTAAAAAAGAGAGACTTGTTGCCTTTAAACCACCCCAATATGACAATGGACACTCTATACCTACACACACCTCTTTCCGAACAGCTTAAAAAAGATGATTTTCATCACAGGTTCCCTTTAAATTAACAGCAAATAATCAGAATATTGAAAGCTACTAAAAATAGCTGGAGCTGCTCTTGCGATCTAACTGTGATTTAATAATTAAAGTGTGGTCAGATGGAAATTTTCCTGCAGCAAGATCCATTGTCAAATGTGACATGCAGTCATTTTGTCATCACAAACCAAGAATTGGATTTTTTTCAGGAGGGTGAACAGTTTTTATCAGTAGTGGCATATTTTTTCCATTCCATTTCACTGCTTTCTATTCTTGTTCTGTAAATATATGCTAAACTGCTGTGTTTGGTTGTTTACATGTCATGTTTTATGTGTGACAGACAAGGTCACCAGGGACAACAATGTTGAAGCTAAAACAAAGTCTGTGTCGTCAGAAGACAGTTCCATAAAATAATGGCACTAAAGTGCAATATAAAATCGGTGCACACAACACATATGTAAAACATGTCAAAACAGGCTTGCTTTTGTTTACATTTCTGTGAGATTTCTAGCAATAATATATGTTATGTTGACAAATGTGTGCAGCAACACTCACAAAGAAGTCATATTTAATCCAAACACCAGAAGGTTCACATGGGGGTAAAAGATTTCACCTTGGAAAATATAGGCTTGATTTTAACGATTTAGGCGCATTAAGCATTAAAGCCATGTCCGAATCCACTTTTGCTTCTTTTTAAGGATGGAAAAATTCGCTTTGCGCCCCGGCGCATGGTCTCACAGGGTTGTGCTTATTCTCTTAATGAGTTCTGGGTGTGTTTTGAGCATAAAGTGCATTAAACCAATCAAAGTCTCATCTCACAATCCCTTTAAGTGTCAGTTGCATTGCACCATGGCGAATTTGCAATTTACATGGCGGACTTTGTAAGAAGAAAAACTGAATGCTTCACTAGCGAGAATACAGTTAAACCCTATACAGCGCAAGATAAAGAACAAGCCTCCTTCCTCCTTTACTTTCTATATTTTACTTTTACTCTACGTTAATCCTTTACTTTCCTGAACATTGAAGTAGTGTTGTACGCACTTCACTAAAGACATCCATCAGCCTACATATTTAATTGTGTTTGTTAAGCACAAAGATTAGTTTCAAAACTATTTCTAAATTCATTTCTAATTTCCTGCAAACAAATAAATGAACAATAATAATAAAGTGTGGTCAAAATACATTCAAACACACATCCTATTCTTGTGCCCCATTTAGTGGCGCGTACTTCTCCAAAACCCTACAGGTGGACAAATCTAAACTTGGTTTTATTAAAACAAATATAAGTATGCATATAATAAATAATACTGCTAATAATAAGAACATTATAAATGCAACATTTCATGAATCAACTGAAAAAAGCCCCCTGACATGAAGGCATGGTGGTAGTGGTTTTTTATGTAAAAAAAATGTTTGTAACATTTTAATCATATGCAAAGATATTTGTGTATTGCTGTTCATCCTGTGTGTAATAACAAATGTGTATGCGTTTTAGACCTGCATAGGCGCATAACTAACATGCTCTACATTGGACTTTAGACCAGGTTTCAGTTGGTCAATGGCGCGCTCTATTTAAGTTCTTCAAAGTAGCAACATGCCAACAATGCACCTTAGCACACCTTCTTTACAGGCCAAAACACCCATGAGTCCACAAAGTGGCGCAAATGGATTTGCTATTTAAACAATGTGGTGCAAAACATAAAAAAATGAGGCTTGCGGTGGTCTGAAAATAGCAACAAATCATGCCAAACACATCTTGCACCTTATTGCGCCAGGTGTATGATAGGACCCTATATGTCAGGTGTGTCAACAGTTCAGATGACCAACTTAATCTTTCAGCAAATTCTCTATGAAAAAAAACGTCTTATAATGCAGTAAGTCTCTTATAGTATACCAGATTTCTTCTAAAATGACTGGATTTCACCCAAAATTCTTATTTATAAATATGGCAACACCAAAGCATCCAGAAGCATCAAGTTCATTACTAAAAGGCTTACTTATTACCTAATGTATTGCTGAAATTGTATAACTAAAATTCAATACTTTTGGATCTTTAGTGCTCCTCTGTTAATATTTGCTCTTTTAAAAAAAAAAATGTGATCACACCATTAGAGAACTAAAATGTTCTTATAAGCTATCAAACAAATCTCCTATAGCTATTGTGTGTTGCTTATTAGATTTGATAACAATTACAGAACAGGCCATTCACATGTTTTTCCATTCAACTTTTTTTTTTTTCTATATCAGTGTGTTAAATAGATGCATTGCATTATTTAGTGGTTCCTTTCATGCAGTTTCAGTCTTACAGACAAAGTCAGAGAGAAAAAAAATACAGTTGAAGCTAAAACAATTACCTGACAGTTACATAAAGTATATGCAATGAGGTTCAAAATGAAATTGCTGTATACAACTCGCATTAAAACATTAATATTTGATTGATTTTAGGTTGTGTTGGAAAGTGACCAAAATCCAACGTCTGATAGATGTCATAGTGGAAATGTCCACACAATGTCAAGGTAAAACATGATTAGACATTGATATTTGGCTTATTTTAGGTTGGAAGTTGGACATTGACGTCGGCCTAACGTTGGGTTCTGACGTCAACCCAATTTTCATTTCTAAACAAAATCCAGTGTCCCCATGACGTTTGGGTACATTGTGGTACAAAGTCATGTTGCCGACCTGTGCCTGCAGGTAGGGATCTTATGTGTGCATTGTGTGTGTGATTCTGTTTCATAATTTTTAACAGTAACCCCCCCTACCCCCCCACCCCCCCACCCCCCCAAAAAAAAGAATATTCTGTTATCATTTACACTTTTCACTTTCTTTCGTTTAAAACCTGTTTAAATTTCTGTCTTCTGTTGAACACAAATTTTGTAGTAGGTAAGAAAGCAACAGCCATTGACATCCATTGTATTTTTTGTTCCTACTATGAATGCCAGTGATGGCTTGTTTCCAGCATCCTCCAAAATATTTTATTTTATCTTTAACAGAAAAAAAGAAACTCACAAAAGTTTAGAACCACTTGAGGTAAGTGTCATTTTTGGGTGATGTATCACTTCAAGGACCATTTTCACAAAATATGCCTTTCAGTTCGGTTTCCTTGGTTTTCCATTGTTATCAATGTAAGTGTACTAAGCTGTATGTAAGTGCACTTGTTTTGCACTTGTGCTTGACACAACATTATAAAAACACTCAGGTTCAAGGTAGTCACACTTTAAAAAAATGTCTCTACTGTAGACCACTGGTAAGGCTACATAATGGTGGAGTCAGCAGGATTGACAGCAAGTTCACAAAATAGATTCTGTTGGAAAGAAGCAAAAATCCTACATAGGAAACATGTAAAGAACAAGAAAGGCGCTATAAGATTCTAGTGGATGAGCACTGATCTTCCAGATGTGGGCTTTTTTTTCTATGCCAACTGGAAAATGCAAAAGCTCACAGTCCGAGTGATCTATTCAATCCAAGTGCTCTCCCACTGTTAAACGGTCCCAGATTGGTCTTTGTTAAACATCCTGCTGCACGATATTGGAAAGATCTAACATTGCAATTTTTATATTTTGCCAAATATTGCGATACGAATACAACTGCACAATATGACCTAATATTTAAATTTGGAAAGATTTTATTATGTTAAATCAATTGGAAGGATTCTGTGATGAAAGTACATCTCCATAAAATCTAATAAACAATCTAGAAACTTTTGGGTGTCCCCCGACACATTTTCATTGTGCTCTACTTGCAGTGTGTTTCTCTATTTGCATGTGTTGTGAGTATTTTCATGCACGTGTTTAGTCGGAGATTGATGATTTAATGTTTACTATTTGCATCTCCATAAAATCTAATAAACAATTTATAAACTTTTTGGGGGTCCTCTGACACGTTTTCGCTGTAGTCTGTGCTATTTGTAGCACATTTCTGTAGTTGCATGTGTTGTGAGTATTTTCATGCATAACAATGTATAAAGACAATCAAGAAAAAGTGTTTGATCATATCCAGAGTCTAACAGTATGCAAGTAACTGAATGATCCAATTAATTCAATAAAACACATCATAAATAAGGTACAAATTCTTATACCTGAACATTTTTAAAATCATTATACAATCACAGTCATCAAAAACACATGCAAATGATAAATTATAATACAAACTCAACACTGCATATCCTGCGATTTACCTATTGCCAATGATCACGTTGCGATATCGATGCTGAAATGATATATTGTGCAGCCCTAATCCCTACCACTAACCCCCCCCCCCACCAGTTTCTATTGGCTGAATTTTTAAAGGTGGCATATAATTGAAATATGGATATAACTATAGGCTAATTATTTAAGAGTTGATTATGAACCAGACATACATTGAGACCTAAACACCATTGTTGCCTTGTTCTCACATAAATCCCATTAGTGTAATATTCTGGTGAAAATCAAGGCCTATCAGAACAAAACTCTGATGACTCACACAGGATCATTAATATGCTCGCCCCAGGCTGCACTTGATTGGCCATAATGTTTACTTGTGAGATTACAATTTATTTTAAGTAGATTGAATTATTTTGTGGGCGTCACAGTGGCGCAAGAAGGTCACTGGTTCGAGCCTCGGCTGGGTCAGTTGGCGTTTCTGTGTGGAGTTTGCATGTTCTCTCTCCGTTGAGTGTGAATGAGTGTGTATGGATGTTTCCCAGAGATATGTTGCGGCCAGAAGGGCATCCACTACGTAAAACATATGCTGGATAAGTTAGCGGTTCATTCCATTGTGGCGAACCCAAATTAATAAAAGGGACTAAGCCAAAAAGAAAATGAATGAATGAACTATTTTGTCCCCTTTGTTTACATTTATCTGAGCTTTTATCACAGAGAATGGTCCCAGGTTGTTAGTGCAATGCATTCTGTGAATTTGGGATACAAGAACCTGTGATCTATTTAGGTTTAAAATACAGTATCATGTATATACACTGATTTGCAAGTGCTCACACTACACATAAAAAAGAGAATCATATAAAGAAAAGTTTTCTAGAGGCACATCCTTGATACTCTGTCACTTATGTATAAGCTCTTTCATTTATTTGATCCGCTCCCTCTGCATCTGTGCTCGGCTTCTCGAGTTACACTTTAGCGCTGGAGACAGAATTTTATGGATATGCATAATCCATATTGTCAGCTTCTCAGACAGATAAAGAGCATTTATAAGGTTATCTACACTAGTACATTTTATTCCGAGTATTTGTAAGAGGTATTTCAAAAAGTTTTACTGTGTTGATTGTTTTAAAGTTTTACTGTTGATTTGATTGACTCTAATTTTGAAAATAGGACAGACTTTAGAGAGGAGTGAAAAAAGTCAAGCAGGCAGCCATGTAGGTTCTAATGTTCACAGCACATCAGAATGCAAAATGCAGGATATACAGATTATTCATGTATTTAATGATACCCCAAAAAGGCATAATGTCTGTTTAGTTTAACATGTATAATGGGAAATTTTCTACATATGTTTGTAATTAGTCAATTCAAGCAGTGACACTTTGTTCACTCTTTTTTTTTTTAAAAAGAAAAGGAAATATTGTGTTCATCCAATCCACTGCACAGATAAGAAGGAGTGCCCATTATCTTATCAAAAAGCTGCAAGAAATTATCCCGAAATTCAACCTTTATTTCAGGAAATTAGTGGCATTTTAATGCTTTGCTTTTGAGCCACGTACCACAAATTTTAATTAAAAAAAATAAAAAGAACAGACATTTTCATAATAACATAAGGTTACATCAATGAGTTGTTTATGTGCGAGTATCCAGCACTGACAGAAACTGCTTGAACATCAGAATAGAGCTCATTATTATTCATGACCCTTTAAAATATGGTCTAAACCAATCTTATTAAATTGGGTTGTGAAGCCATAAACCTTCTACTTAAATATCAGAGAACAATTAAAATATTTTGTCTACTATGGCACCTTTAAATACCATTGGAAATTTAGTTCACCATCACCATTGCAATGCAATCAGATCCCAGATGTCCTATAGCTTTAATGTAACAAAGTAGCATGTAATACAACCCATTGAGGATTGCCCCAAGATCCACTGCCTAGTTATGTTGTATTTGGGCTTGTTTAAATCCAGTACACCTGCTCTAAACTAATAAATGTGATCTATTATGGCAGTGGTTCTTAAACTGGGGGCTGGAGCATACTAAGGGGCCCAAATTATAGCTAAAAATTAATTTAAATATATTACTACAATTCAATAATTTAATTTTACAGTTAATATGTTAACTTAAAAATGTAATGTATCACCACCTCTTGATTATATACTTGGGCTTAGAGCTGTTGTTTTTCATTGCTCTGTGTCACAAATGTTTCATCGCACAGTTGTCTCTAATAACATTTTAATGGATGATGATTATAATCAAGGTATAGCCAATGCACGCCATACAGGAGCATACATTTGTCTGTTATTATACATGTGAAAACAAACCGTCCACTGTTTGTGTGCTCTCGACACACTGATTCCTAACAATGTATTTCACTGTCAGAATTAAGGTTATTAAAACCGAAGCATGTTTTGGAGATTATGATGTTAATTAGTGCGATTTGTGTAGATTCTGTCATCAGACACTCCAAACCTGGACGGTTATTATAGATTCTCAAACAAACAATGAGTTGAGGGTAAAGTGATTAGCCCTCCTGTGAAATTTAAATTACTTTTCAAATATTTCCCAAATTCTGTTTAACAGGGCAAGGAATTCTTCACGGTGTTTCCTACATATATGTTTTTTCTGCAGCAGTTCAATATATTCAGATAGTTGTCAAAATGAACACACCGCCAGTGTTTTATAAAGGATTCTTCCCACTCATGCACGTTTATATTAGACACTTCAATCGACAGTTTATATAGAGTTATTATTGATGCTCAAGCAAACAGTGCACATAAATGTATTTTAAAATAATAATTAAGATTAAAAGTTTTAATACTAGAATACAAAGGTGACTCTAGACTCAGCTAAAACTGTAAATGTTTATATTTGTTTGAAGCAACTTCTTGAGGGGTGACATGGTGGCGCTGTGGTTAGCACTTTCGCCTTACAGCGAGAAGGTCACTGATTCGAGCCCTCGGTTGGCATTTCTGTGTGAAGATTGCATGTTCTCCTTGTGTTTGTGTGGGTTTCCCTCAGAGTCCGAAGACATGCATAATTGTGAATTGAATTAGCTAAATTGGTCGTATTGTGTAAGTGTATGAGTGTGCAAGTGCAAGAGTGTATGGATGTTTCCCAGTACTGGGTTGCAGCTGGAAGGGCATCCGCTGCATAAAACATATGCTGGATAAGTTGGCGGTTCATTCCACTGTGGCAACCCCTGAATAAGAAAGAGACTAAGCCGAAAATGAATAAGGGAGTGAGTGAATGAATGAATGAATAACTATTTGAAAATATGGAATTTTAAAGTTTAAAGAAATCAAATAATGACGAAATTGCCTTTAAATTGTCTAAGTAAAGTTGTTAGCAATGCACATTACTGTGTGTTTGTATGAATAACCCTTTCGAGAACCAGGCTAGTAACTGTATTGTGGTGTTATTAACTGTACTATGGACCAGGTTTCTAGCAGCCACTGCAATCAAATAGTATATCAAAGTTGGTGACCTGTAAGTGTTACAGACTTTACCAAAAAGCTGAAGAACAGGGACAGTGTGAAATTAAAGAGTTATCAGGGAGAAATGACAAAACAGGAGGGTGGCGGGAGATTTGTAAAGTAAAAAATTACAAATACTCAAATGACTGTAATTGAGTTTTTCTCAGGAATTGTAATTTCAAAAATGTTTACTTTTACTTTCCCTTAAGTACATTTTTAGTGCAGTATCGGTACTGTTACTCCACTACTTTCCTTCAACCTGCAGTAACTACTTTATTTTTTCTTGTTTATGAGGATTGGCTGAGTAGAAAAAAACAGTCTTGTGATTCCTGTCCAATCGAATCACACCTAGCCGTAAATAAAATCATACTGAACAACCTCAAGACATGAACGCTTTTTTTAATGCTTCCAAAAGGTTGTCTGCATTCATAGTGTCCTAGAAGACAAAAATCTTTGCAAGCAACAATCATGAGACTTTATAGACTCCATGTCACTGATGAGAGAATGGTGGATGTTTACTGTATGATGACTGAAATCAGCAACTAGCAACAATAACTAAATGCACTTTACAGAGTTTATCAGCTTTTCACTGTGTAATATTCACCACTCACTATTTTTGAGTATTTTTGAGTAATGGCCATTTCAGTTTTACTCACAGGTGTGATGCAGTGGCGCAGTGAGTAGCACGTTCACCTCACAGCAACAAGGTCGCTGGGCCACTGGTTCGATCCTCGGCTCAGTTGGCATTTCTGTGTGGAGTTTGCATGTTCTCCCTGTGTTTGCGTGGGTTTCCTTCGGTTAGTCCGGTTTCCCCCACAGTCCAAAGACATGCGGTACAGGTGAATTGGGTAGGCTAAATTGTCCATAGCGTATGAGTGTGTGTGTGTATGTATGGATGTTTCCCAGAGATGGGTTGCGGCTGGAAGGGCATCTGCTGCGTAAAAACTTGCTGGATAAGTTAGCGGTTTATTCCGCTGTGGCGACCCCAGGTTAATAAAGGGACTAAGCCGACAAGAAAATGAATGAATGAATGTTTTACTCATACTTTGAGTAATATTTGCAATATTACAATTTACAATATACTTTTACTCTACTGGCACGAGCGCAAAACCCCTCCCTGCCTCCTCCCACTAATGAATATGGTAAGGACTCCACTTTGGAAAAAACAAATGATAAAGTAATGGCAAAAGCAAGCAAGAAGAGAAACTTTGAACAGAATGTGAATTGGAGGTGCTCCTTTTAGAGGTAGACCGGAGAAAAACTGTGTTGTTTGCAAGTTTGTCCTCCAGAATTAATAACAAAAGAAAAGAAATAGAGTGGGAGAGTTTAGTTAACGCGGTTAACGCAGTGGGGTCTGACCATCGCACTGTGAGTGAATTGAAATGGCAAAGAGCAGACATCAACAGCACAAGTGGCGTAGCTTGTAAAGCGCATGGCAACATGCTTTGAAACTTGCAATCATGAACCCGGTTTGAATCCAGCGTCTGATGAACTCAATCTTCTTTTTTTCCTTTTGCCTACTCTTCATCATGAGGAAGACAAGTAGGAATCATTAACAAGTGTGTGTATAATGGGGTGCGCATTTGAGCATTACATATTATTTGCGCATTTATTGATTGGAAATGTTTCGTATTCACGTATGCAAATGCATCTTCAGATGGCGCCTTTATAGTAATGTGCGTGCAGTCGATCGCTCCGATTACATTGGAAAAACCGGCAATCGCTGCAATTTGCGCTTTAAAGTTTGGCTGGTCAACTGTATGGTAAGGAAACCTTATATACCTGCTAGACATGCGGATGATCCTGTCCCATACAGCTGTCATTGCACGGCTCAAAGATACTTTGTAGAGTGCAATTTAACACAATTGCCTCTAGGAGTTGCCAATGGAAATAAAACAAACACACACAAGAAATGAACGTACGGCAGACATGAAGTTGGCATGGATCAACGCACATTCTCACGTTCATTTCATCGTTAGTAAATTTAAACGTGAGTGACTCTGAGCGTGAAAGTTTTTGTGCGGACGCAGCGTTGATACATGAGGCTCCAGGTAGCCGGTAGACAGAGTGTAGGACAGTGAGGTCAATAATGTTTCACCAGCATCCTCTCACTTTAAATGTTTTGGAATTGAAACTGTTCTATTACATGCGTTTTGTTTTTCATTTCACTGCCTTGCATCTCTTTTTTTTAAACTGAAATATATTCTGTGAGAATCACCCTTTATGATGCTAACTAGGCTTCGAAACAGAGCTTTTGTGTGTTGGAGACCATAAAAATCATATAGTCATTTTCTGTTTGAAACCACCTTTTATTTAAAAAAGCGACTTGAAATATGTTTACGCAGTTCTTAAGTCATTCTTTTCATGCTTTTTCAGTCTGACAGACGAGGTCACCAAAGGAAAAAACTGTTGAAGCTAAAACAAAGTGTGCGACATCTGATGGCAGTTTCATAAATTAAAGGCAATGAGGTTCACAAAGAAATCGCTTTACACAACGCACATGAAAACCTTCATGTCAAAACCGGCTTGCGAAATTGCTTTCTATCTGTTAAACGAGAAGCAGTAGCGCAGCAGCGAGCCTCTCTCCATCTCTCGCCACCATTTTAAATGAGCTTGATGAGTGGCAAGTTGCACCTACTCTGCTGCCATAGCAACCATAGTGCAGCCAACTGGGTCAGAGCTGAGCGTTATGTAGCGATGCCCTCTCTAACACACAAGAACGTCCGAACACACAAAAGCACACACACTCTGCATACGTGGTGCTGTCTCACACATTAGCACGCGCAGCAGGGGGGGAGATTTATTCTCAGATTACATGAACGTTGTGTTGTCCAGTGACATGCTGCGTAATTGCCCAGCAGTATGTTTTATTGGCACAGCTACCTATTACAGCAAAGTAATTGTTAGTGCTTGCAGTATGGCAGCACTGCAGTATCATTATCAGTCTTTTCAAGAACTTTTGTAATTTCATCTCGCCCATTAACCTTGAATGCATATTGTTACTTGAGTGTTTGATGAGAAAAGACGATTGATTGGGCAGATGAGATGAAATCATTTAAAACATTTAATGAGCCAGGGGTTTATTATAGTTGATGTGTAGTACCGATGTTTTCTTGATCCATTGGTTGCCAGCTGTATAACCACAGTTTTATTACATACAGTATACCTAGGTTAAAGGTTAGTGTGGCAAAAATGTGATGGTGGTTATCTTGTGGTTAAGCTGCAATAACTTTTTTTTTTTTTTAATTTTCAGTGCTTTCCAGTATTATTGGCACATTTATAAGCAAAGCTGGTTGGGAATATGTCTTTATTGTTTTATTGTGTTTTGCTAATTTATGTTTCTGAATGTGTAAAGCTTACGGAAGTTTCTGTATAATCATTAATAGAAAAGTTTATTGTACTGAGGATATCATGTAAATTTACAGAATTTCTGTTTTTTTAATGTAGGAAACTTCCATAATTTAATAGCAATTGTTCTGGTGCATTTTTCAAGTACATTCCGTTTTTTTTTACGTAAAATTTACAGAATTTTCAGTTTTTTTTAAGTGAAGAAAATTCTGTAAAAAACAGATAATGTCCTCGTAATTTTCTGCCAGTACATTCTCTGTTCTTTTACGGAATTTTTTTAAAAGTGTAACAAAATAACTTAAGGTGCTTGTGTGTTTTTTTTCGATCAGAGCAGAGGCTTTTTCAACCCTGAAACCTTTCCTAAAAGTTTGTGGTAATGTCCGAAGTTTTGGAGAATTTCTGAGCCCAAGTCTCAATAAGGTTTGGAATTCTCCAGCTTCTTGGAGATTTTTTTTGTCTACTTGAAGCATCCTCCTAATCAGGGGAGGACTTAGTGATTTGGGGGCCCAAAGCAGTTTAATGTATAAGGCCCTAGCATAACAAGTCAAAGCATTCTCTTTCTCTATAGATATTTTTTTTTCTCTGTAAATTAGTTTTGTTTTTTTGTAAATAAACTGCATGTTAAAAAAATATTTAAAGCATTTTTTATATATTTTAATATTTAAAGGCACCTTTATTGTCTTAGGCCCAATCCCAATTTTATTTTTGTATCCCTACCCCTTTTCCTTGGCCTTTGAAACAGTGTGAAGGGGAAGGGCTTCAAAATTTACCCCTTAGAAATGTGATAGCATTACAACACCTGTACACGTCATCATATGTAACCGCAATCTCTTGCTTCATATGAGATCGATGATTACGACTAGTGTAGTGATTCCAGTTGTGTTATTTTTTGGTATTTGTCTTGAGGAAATCACTGAAGGCATATATTATGGTATTATAATGATGTAATATGGCAATAAGATCTTAACTGTACTGTGCATTTACACCATGGCCATATTCATCTATGTAAACACACGAAAACAACATTAACTTTATAGCAGACACTGTAAAAAGCTCATTCCCAGCCACTAGACTTTTCTGACAGGGGATTCCAGTGTCATCGAGGAACAGATGTGAAAGTATGTTGAGCGACTGCTATACAGGAGTTATTATTATAGATTATAAATAGCAAAATGTAGTGTTTTTTTTTATTTTTTCTAAACATAAAACATGAACGCCGTTACGAATGTATTAAAACATGTGCTTGAGATAAAAGACACTATAAAGGGGAAGGGCTAAGAGGTAGAGTTGGGATTGGGCCTTAATGTAAAAATAATTGCAATAAGTTCACATATTAACTACATAATTGTGATTTAGATTTTATTATTTTAATAATTGTCTGATAAATAGCCATGTGGCTCGAAGCGTTACACGCTTTGTGTCAGCCTTTTTAATTTATTAAATTAGTATTTTTTGGAGCTTTGGTGTTTGGTGCCGCCTTTGATGAATATTTCATTTGCCGTTTTTTTGGCTGAGCACCCAGTTAAGTGGGATGTGCGTACATTTGTACAGTTTTTCATTATTATAATGAACAAAATTATATAATTATAATGAACAGAATTATAATATTATAATAAACAAAATATTTAAACAAATTTCATTTACAATCAATCAAACTAATCTTTTAATCTAATCTTTTTCAGTCAAACTAATCACTAAGTCACCATTTTTCTTATAAATTACATAATTGCTGTTTTTAAATCGGCGGCCTTTCATTTTTTTCTGAGGGAAATGTTATTTTATTTGAACAATTCCTTTCTTAACAAGCTAACAGTGCTCATCATCTGATAGAGGGTTTTGGCCAGACAGCAGGATCGCAAAGGAAGCTGCGTTTTATTGTTCGTCTTATTTCTACTTTTTTTTCCCACAAAATATTCTCAAAATTCTCACTGTTGTACACTCTACCTACCTCTACCTCAGCTCTACTCTGATCGCTGGCAGACTGACAGTGTATTTGGACCACTCACCTTTGTGCATGTGAAGCATAGAAAGGAACAGTTCACTACTCATGAGCGGCCTCCGGTTTTGACAAAATAAGTAATAACGTTAAAATCTTACCAGTTGCAGAAAGATTTTATTCTTAACATAATATTTATAAATGAGCTATTTGATTAATATCGGTTTCTTGGCATTGGTTTGGGCCCTCCAATTCCCTGTGTACCTAAGCAGCTGCTTACCTCACTTATTGGTTAAGTCCGCCCCTGCTCCCAACAGTGTGGGGGACAACACACATCCTCTTCCAGTGTGATTCATGACACTTCCAGTTCAGTGTAATTTCATAATTAATATCCTAAAATAATAATTGTGGAAATGAACCACAGAATTTCAGTGTTGCTGCTGTTTTCTGATATCCGTTTTTCATTTTGTGAAACTCAACACTTTTGCCATGGCTCTGTTATTTGGTCTTACCGATTTTGATGGATTGCATTGTAAAACAGGAGGTAATGGCTGAACAATTTTTCTGTTCCTAGTCAACCAGGTGTGCTAAATTCCCTAACAATTGATTGTTAAATATTACAAATATGGTGCACATATGAGTTCATTGGGGTGCAAATAGTTAAGGCACACATATTTTTACCAAAGCATTTGCTTTTTGATAAAACTGTGCTGTTTATTATTGTTTGTTTTCAGTTAATTCCTATGTGGCAGATATTTTTGAAGTAAATTAGCACTGATTAACTGTGCATTTGCTAATATTTATCAAGGATGTAACATTAGTGGAGGGCAGCGTAGTTGTAGTAAAGTTAATTTTGTGAAACATAATTATAAACATCCCTAATCAACAAGTGTTTCATTCCTCTGTTTGTTTGTTCTCCAGTTTTACTTATTCAAGCTTGAATGCAGACCAGAATAGCTGAGAATAAGCAGAGCAGAGGTCTTGGACTCACATTCGGCTTTAGCGCAGACCAGACTAGCTGATGGGTAGCTAAAGGAGCGTAGGATGGAGCCGATGGCAAGGCTCAAATCCTCGTTGCTAGGATACAGAGTCACAGACGCAAAGCGCAGGTAAGGAAGCCGTGGAGTCTCTTCTGGACCGATTTTGACGTGGGGAATCTAAGAATGAGCAGAAACAAGGGACATTTTATAGTTAGTGAAAGAATTAACACAAACCAAAGATGAATAATTAGATGAGGCTCACCTCTTTTTCCCCACATATGTGACTGACTATAGAGCCGGAAGCGGGACTGGAGGCGGGGCCGATAACAGAGACCACGCCCTTTGGTAGAATCTGGCACACTATGACAGAAAATGTAGAGCTTTTCATTCTTTAAATTCTTTTATTGTAGGCTGTTCTGCTCCTCTATATACTTCAATGTTTGTTTGTTTTTTCTCTCTGTTGTGTTCAGGGTGTTTGTGTGTGCATTACTCACTCGTATCTGTAGTCTCGTACTGTGAGTCTTTCTGAAGTTCAAATATGTCGACCTCCACGCGAGCACGAGCTGGGTTCTCCATCACACTGTTGATATTCTCACGTGCTAATGCTAAAGCTAACCGCTCCCCACGGCCACAGACAGAGCTGTCATCCAAAATAGCAGCTGTGGGAAAAGAGAAGGAGGAGTGGTTAAGTCAGAGAGCAGAGAGAGAAATTCTCAGAAGGACTGGTTAAAGATTTATGTGTGCTATGTTAATCTACCATGTCAAACAACAATAATTAAGTCAATAACAAAGACAATCTAATTGAACATAGTTAATCTTTAAGCTCAACCAAAACCTTAAATGGAACACTCTTTTCACTCTTAAGTAATAAAAACTTTTATGGGGATTTATTTTATTTCTATTCAACAAAAAATTGGTTATTTTGAAGATTTTTTGAGCTTTTTACAAAGTAGCTTTTGTGTTAACAAAAAAATTCAACTGAAATAGGTTTAAAGGAAGTTGATGGTGAGCAAATGATGACAGCATTTTTGGGGTGAACTACCCCTTTAAGATCTAGTAACTTTTTTTTAGTTAGTAGTATTCAGTTTTCACGAACCAAAACTGTGTCACACACTATGCTAGATTTAAATAATACAATTCAAGCTGCTTTAATATTCAAATATTTTAGGACTGTATGATTTTTTCATTTAGCATTTTAGTATTATATTTGTATCATTCATTTAAAAATGTGTACATTTATTCAGCTAGACTAAATAAATGTACTTAATTCATAATTTAATTATGAAGACTTAATTAAATTAAACAAGAACAACAGTAAGTAATTGTTAAATTGTTTTAAAAGTAAACTTTTCAAATTAATACTGTTCTTTGGTTTTGACAACTTCCACAAATGCTGAGCAACCCTGCTGGTTTTCAACTGTGACAGTAATAGAACATATTTATTTATTTATTTTATTATATTATAATAATTTTATTATTATTATTTGAGAACTAAATCAGCGTATTAAAATGATTTCTGGATAATTCAAGATTGTGTGGGATGAAGGATTGACTAATGACTGATGAACATTTAGCCTTACTGTTGAAACAGAAAAAAAAAATTCCAATTAAAATAGTTCATGCATTCGTTTTCTTTTCGGCTTAGTCCCTTTATTAATCAGAGGTTGCCACCGCGGAATGAACCGCCAACATATCCAGTATATGTTTTACGCAGCTTGTAGCTGCAACCCATCGTTTGAAAACACCCATACACACTCATTCACACACATACACTACAGACAATTTAGCTTAACCATTTCACCTATAGCACATGTCTTGGAATTGTGGGGACAACCAGAGCATCCGGAGGAAACCCATGCGAACACTGGGAGAACATGCAAACTCCACACAGAAACTCTGAATCTGCATCTCATTTCGGAGTCTGCTACTGTCCACCGGAGGTCACATTTTGGTTGCATTTCCACCAAGGCATCTCAGGGTGCCGAAATATAATTGGCTAAACTGACATTGGGCGGGTTAAACACAGCAGGAGTTATTATTTTGGTCCTCATCCTTGAAAATCATGAATAAAACTTAATAAAAATTATTCTTATTCAACAGATTTTATCCTAATATTTTTAACATAATTTGGGGGCTTTTGCAGTTAATTGTGGTGCATTTGGGTTTTGTGCAATAAAATTGGAAAAACAACTATGATAGTCAATGGTTACCAGTTTACTTTTTTAGAAATATATCTTACTGTATTTTGTGTTCAACTGAGAAAAGAAACTCAAACAGGTTAGAAACAAGATGAGGATTAGTAAATGAGAAGATTTTGGGTTTTGGGTCAACTTTGCCATTAAATACATGTCTGGAAATTTTTATTTTATAAGACACAAATGTAGGACCACATATTACCATACTGGTCCTTAAATGTGTAACTCACCCATCCGTACGGATGACAGAACAGGGGTCTGGCTCAGGGAAGAAGGCGGCATGGTAACCACAGTGACTAACAGGAAGCGGAAGTAAATCGACAGCAGGAGCGCTGGCAGTTCCGGCATCTTCTACCGCTCCTCATGGAGATGCCTTCTGCTGCCTATAGCACCCCCTAGATAAACACACAAATGAAGATCAAACTTGTTAGATGTGGGACCCGGCAGCATATAGATTAGTTTCTGAATAGATACAATCCAAAAATCTTGACAGAAATGGCTATTGAACATTCCACCAGAGATACAGTTCACTGCACACACATTTGACCTTTATGACAGCTTGCCCCAGTAGTAGACATGAAATGATTTGTGACGCAACAAAAATGTAAAAGGTAACATATGAAATATCAAACCATTATTTTGCCCATGTTTTTTTAGTGTGTGTCAACCTGACATTTATGAGACATCACCTTGCCCTGAAAACACAGTTCAGCCTTTGCCTGAATACATGCTAGTGTAGTTAGATTTATTTTTATTTTTTTGTTCGAACATGTTTACTCAAAATGTATTATCAAACAAAATTTTTAGTTTGAATAATAAAATACAATAAATATATATTTAAAAAACAACAAAGTTCGCCCCAAAATTTAAATTTGCTCCCTCTCACAGAATCCAAGTTGTAGGTGACATTTATCTTCAGTAGACCATTAAAACTTTATTTGGCAAAGAACTATATTTGTTAACATCATTGAAATGCCTAACAATATATATATATATATATATATATATATATATATATATATATATATATATATATATATATATATATATATATATATATATATTATTATTATTATTATTATTATTATTATTTTTTTTTTTTTAAGGGTAATGCTTTAACTTAAGGTGACATTCACTTACTATATAATTACAATAATTTTTGAAAAGTTACATGTAACTAACCCCAAACCTAACCAAAATTATAACTCAAACCAAATAGTAAGTACATTTAATTAATTAAAATTACTAAGTAGATAAATTAATAGTTAATGTAAGTCACCTTAAAATAAAGTGTAACCTATTTAAGTCATAAACGTTAGATGAAAACTATTGTATTAACCCAGTTACTCCAAGATATTTTCAATAAATAAAAAGATTTTTATTTATTATTTTATTTATTTATTTATTTATTTATTTAATTTTTTTTGCTAAAATTGTGTTTCTTTCTTATTCGTCAAATGCAAGTCAGTGGCTATTGGCACTTTGACAGTCAAAATAATGTTTACATCAAAACAAAAATAATCTCAGTAACCCCTGTTAATACATTGGGGGTTTTGTGTATTGAAATCAGCATTATCTTTAATCCACTGCCTCAGAAATGGTCTTAGTGTTTGAGCTGTAGTCAAAGATGAATGTCAAAGTCAGTCCGTCTTCCCCTTTTTTTATTTGCACCTTGCAGAATAAGCACAAGCACTATTTTGATGAACGATGGCATACGGATCCTGCCTTTGTGTTGTATACAGACAGCATTAGATAATGTGTGAGTTTGTATCAGTGCATATGTGAAAGGAATCGTGCACTCCAGACTTTCTTGATCATGCTAATGACCGTTTGAAAGGCTGTGGAACGGCAAAAGGCGAAAAGGTAAAATTGTTGTAAATAATGTTCTGTTTCTGGCACAGTTCAGGGATAGTTCACCCAGAACTGACATTTCTGTCATCATTTACTCACCCTTCACTTGTTCCAATGGGTTTATTTTGTCTTTTGAACTTAAAATATGATATTTTGAAGAATGCTGTAAAACTTGTATGAGCTACTGTAAGCTTATTGTAACTCTGTGATCTGAGTTGACCTCATTTTTATAATTTTACTCACATTTAAAGTCAATTAATTGCTTTAAAATCAACAGGTTTACTCACCTTTTTAAGTAAAGTCAATTAATTGCTTTAAAATCAACAGGTTTACTCACCTTTTTAAGTAAAGTCAATTAATTGCTTTAAAATCAACAGGTTTCCTCACTTTTTTAAAGGTACTATAAAGTCAAATAATCACTTTTATAGTATAGTTGCATTAAAGATATTGTTAAAGTACAGTTTTAAAGGCAAAGCAGAATTTCCAGAATGATCTCTACAGTTTTAGTGTCACATGGTCTACCAGTAATCACTTTAATTTTTTGATTTGGTGATTTAAAACATTGCTTATTTTAAAATATACTTTCATAATTTGTTTTTACTCTTTTAGTCTTTGAAATAGAGTTTTTGTGATATTACAAACATCCTCAATTTTAATGTTGTACCTCTTCATTTTGAATTGCTTAATGTCCCCTTATTTGCTTTGGTTAAAAGCGTTTGCTAAATGTACAAGCCCATAGCCAGACTGCTGAAAGGGGTGGTTCTTTTTTCTCAAAAGGTGGACCTTTTTATTCGCTTCATTTTTCTATTTAATTACGAGATTTAAATACTTTTTTTAGGTGACATTTTAAGCACTATTTTTATCTAAATTAGCTTGTCGGATGGTCAACATAATCACACTTTTTGATGTAGCAAAAATATTTCATTGGCAAATATATATAAAGAAATATGATAAATATTTACATATTACAGATAAACATCATATATCATTAGAAAACAAAGTTTTACATTAAAAATAATACAAATGTTATTTTTTGAATAATACAAATCTGAAACATAATACAAATCTGAAACATAATAAACTAGTAATAATAATAATTTAGTGCTTCACAATTTTTTTAGCCTCTCTTGTAAAAAAAAAGCACATGTGAAAATTCATGGATAACAACATTGGATAACTGCCAAAATAGTATTTAATTTGATTTTAATATGGGCCGCTTATGGTGCTTCACACCTTTTTATTGGTCATGTTTTCAAGAATAAGGTCCAGGATTTAGAATAAAAGCTACTTGTCAAAAGTTTTCCTTATTAAAAAACCAATACAGTGGTGAAAGATGACTTTTCTTAGGTCAGATGTTTTCTTGCACATCTGGATGTTGTGCTCTTACAAAAATAATTGTTTGCATTGGCCAAAACTGATTAACTGAAATCCCACCGGGATTCCCTTTGGTCTTAAAGCCTTTCTCGATTAGTTATTTGCACTATTTATGATGGCATAGCAGTCAAAATAGGATAATAGGACAAATTGTGGACCTTTGTCAGTGAGGGGTGGTGCTTCCAAACCACCCGAGCCCCCCCTGGCTTAGGGCCTGATGTAAATGTACTTTTGATCAAATAAATGCTCCCTTCCTAAATAAACTCTCTCCAACTCTCACATGGTCACCCACTGAAGCTACAGTAAGCAGAACTGCACCTGGTCAGTATACCTGGATGGAAGACCACATGGAAAAGCTGGGTTTTAGTTGGAAGTGGTGTTAGTGAGACCAGCAAGGGGCGTTCAACCTGCGTTCTCTGTGGGTCTTAATGCCCCAGTATATCGATGGCAACTCTATACTGAACAGTGAGCGCCGTCTTTCAGATGAGACGTTAAACCGAGGTTCTGACTCTCTGTGGTCGTTAAAAACCCAGGATGTCCTTTGAAAAAGAGTAGGGGTTATAACCCCGGCACCCTGGCCAAATTTGCCCACTGGCATCTGTCCATCATGGCCTCCGAACCATCCCCATATCCTAATTGGTTTCCTCACTCTCTTCTCCACCAATCAGCTGGTGTGTGGTGTGCGGTCTGGTGCAATATAGCTGCTGTCATGTCATCCAAGTGGATGCTGCACACTGGTGGTGGATGAAGAGATTCCTCCCAATTTGTATAAAGCGCTTTGAATGTCTAGAAAAGTGCTATATAAATGTAAGGAATTATTATTATTAAAAGTATTCATAAAAAATAATGCCCTAAACTCCGGAAATTCCCCCTTCACACACACAGTTTGGTCTTGTAATGGAGTAGACAGTGCTGTCTGAAGCATCATCAAGCACAAATTAGAAAATCTTGTGACAGTTTGCTGACACGGGTCATGACCATGTCACACACATCCTTAAAAGCAGCATCGGGAAATCACTCACACACACACACCTGAAATGTTTGATTCATACACGCACAACTCGGAGCAATCTTTATGAACTCTGACCTTTACAGACCTTACAAGATTTATATGACCACGGGGAAGAAATGATGGATGTGCTTTCTGCTTCCCTCTATCTCTGTCCATCTCCCCTCCCCCTCTCCTCTCAGTCACTTTGGACGTGTCAGCAGGGCACGGAAAGTGAGAAGGAGAGCAAATGAAGGGAAGCAGCGTGTGTGTATAGAGAACAGGGAAAAGCCATTATTGTCCTACTATAATTATTGCAGGCACAATACTAATGACCAGCATGGCAAAATATAAATCTAAAGTTCACACCCGCTGTTTTGCATATGAGCTCGTCTGAATTACTTGGCAGCCGGCGAGTAAACTGTAAAATCTAAATTATTTAGCGGAGAGGGTGGGAGATCGCCTAAAAAAGGAGAGAAAGAGGCGACCAGAAATGAGGAAATGAAAAGCAGGGTATCGAAAGCAGAACAAAAAAACGAGAGAAAGAAAAAAAGGGAATGAAAGACAGAGAGAAAAAGGGAGAAAATGCTTGAAGAAGGAGCCCTCGGGGAAAGGGAGGAGTAGATAGCAGGCGCTTCATTTGTTTCTTCTTCATCTTTGTAAGTAAGAAGTGAATCTGACAGTTATAATAATAGCGCAGTGATTCATTCTCCTTAATTGATTTGGATTGTGAAATGAGAGTGCTGGATGCAAACGGTTGCCAGTTGCTGGTTGATACAGACACATTAAGATGTCACCAGGCTTCTGCGAGACCAAGAGGAAGCGTCGGGGAAGCCTTTTTCCCTTCTTATCTTTGCCTTTTCCACTTGTGGAAAGATTCCAGAGCGGAGGCAGGAAAAGACACCCGTCATGTGTCCCTCCTGGCACTCCATGAGCCCAAAGCACAAGAGCTTCATAAAAACCATCAAAAGCCCTCTTCATCAGGGGCTGAAATCATCAGCGAACATAAACATACACTGGCGTGCTGAGGGGCAATTCACTAGGAATGAATTGCACTCGATGATGGAGCCTTTTATTTGCACGCCGTCTGCATTGTTTTAGAGTCTGATTCATGAAAAGTTAACATACAAATCAAATAAAACTGTAAATACAACCATCAATTCTGTTCTCGGTTGTGGAGGGTGCAGCACATTACCACAATCTGTCAAACATTACTGTGTAAACCATCCCTCTTTGTTATAGTTTTTGTGTTCTGTACACAGAAATATGCTTTAATAATATTAATAATACATTTTATTTATAACAAAATTTACATTTTAAGAAAAATATCAAAGTGCTACAGAAAAAACCCCAAAAGGACAAGTAAAATCAGCTACCAACCAAGATTCACTCAAAAAAAAGGCTATTTAAACATTAAAAAACTCATCAGATCTTCCACGAGAGCAATCCATAGCTGGGGGCAATATGTTTAGGGTTTGTTCAGGCTTTAGGTTTGGTTTGATTAAATAATCTCTTGTGCAGTTGCTTTGTTAGAGTGTTTTATTTGAATAAGTATGTACACAAGCATCCAAATCCTGGTGCGCAGCAAACAAATGGACTCAGACCTCTAAAAATGTCTCTGTCCACATCCTAATGAAGTCTAGAGTGGATTGACTGTATACGAGTTGCCAGACAGACTATAAACATCACAACGAATCAAAAACTGGACATTGCGTCATAAAATGTGACCATAAAATGGACGGAATGCTCAATCATACACAGTATTGTCCATTACTGTTCAATACCGGCATCTGAAGCATGTCTCCATTTCAGATTATTGATTGTGTGCATGAAGAATGAATTCCTGGTTTGTTTTGACTCCTTTACACATTCTATAATGTCCTGGTGAGTTCAGATAATAAAATAAAAAACATCACATATACAGTTTATACAAAAGCTATGAAAAATTGTTTTGGATGTTTGGTAACTTATTATAAAAATAAATATATAATTTTTGTTTTTGGTCTAGATCAGGGGTTAACAATCTTGTTCCTGGACGTCCGGTCCAACTTGCCTCAACAGACCTGTCTGGTTGTTTCAATTATAAAGAGTAAAGCTGCGGTCACATTAGAGTTTGAGCATGCAATATTCTGTTGTGCGACGCTGCGAAAAACGGTGGGATTAAACAAGATTATTAGACATTTCAAAAAATGAGCGATTGCTTCATGCTTTAAATTTCTGTCCCGAGATGTCATGTTTTGATCCTCGATTGTTCTCTCGCAGTCAAGTGATTTGATTTCGCAGGTCAGAGTTGACCAAGCTTGAACTTTGCACCGCAGCAACCTGCAAAACTTAACGCATGACCCTGCATTTCCGATCTGACGCATTCACGTGCGTATGAATGGAAGTCTATAGGAGGAAAAGCCCAGTGTGACCGCAGCTTAAGACCTTGATTAGCTTGTTCAGGTGTGTTTGATTAGAGTTGGAGCTAAAATCTGCAGGACACTGGACCTCCAGGAACAAGTTTGGTGATCCCAGGCCTAGACCAAGGTAACCAAGATACAAATGTGATTCTGTAGGTACTAACTTCTGAACATTAGGATATTTACATGCGCATGTTGCAGTACGGTGGCTCAGTGGATAACGCTGTCACCTTACAGCAAGAAGGCCGCTGGTTCGAAACTTGGCTTAGAGTTAGCATATTTTCCCTGAGTTCACAGGGGGTGTCCATGCAGTATACGTAAATTGGATTAATTAAATTGCCCATTGTGTGTGTGTGTGTGTGTGTGCGTGTGTGTGTGTGTGTGTGTGTGTGTGTGTGTGTTAATGGGAGAGTGTATGGGTGTTTCCTGGTACTGGGTTGCAGCCGGAAGGGCATCTGCCGCGTAAAACTTGTGCTGGAATTGTTTGCGGTTCATTCCGCTGTGGTGACGCCTGATAAGTAAGGGATAATCTGAAGGAAAATGAATGAATGAAACGTAAATGCTGTGTCATGGTACCAATTATAATTAAGAATTAATGAATTGAATTGAATCATTCTGTCTGCCAGTATTAAACACATAATATTAAACAGACAATATTAAACTGAGAAATTTTACGTCACTGTTAGGTGATTGATTCATAGTTGACTTCGAGCTTGACAATATGCAGAAATAAAATAGAAGAAAATAAAACTAGAAGTGATAAAGTGAATGAAACGTAAACCAACCTTCATTGCTTTTTAAAGTGCAGAAAGCGTTCTCTGGAGATCATAAATGTGTCCCATATAGTTTGCTGTTAATCACATTATACAGGTACATAAAACACTGACGTCCTCATCTGTGAATGAGGCTAAACCTACTCATTGTGAAAAGGATAACAATACATTAGTATGTCAGCTAATGAAGTTATCAAAAAGATCCTGTTTCATTCTAAGTTTCACTCTGTCCCTCGTAAAAAATTAAGCATTGCTAGATGTCTTGCATGCTGGTTAGACTGGCACTGCACCAGCTGTAAACAGCATAGACTAGCCCAGACCGACAAAGAATTCAGGGCCATCAAATAAACCCTGTTTCAGCCTTTCAGAAATGTAAGAAAATGCTAACCACTGCGATTAGGGAACTTTATTGCACAGAATATGTGATGTGCTTTGATACTTGAAATGAACAGTAGTGTAAGGGTGTACTCACACTATGTACAGTTGCCTTGAACCCGTCTGAAGCACGCTTGTCTGACCCTCCCATCTCCCCCGACGTCCCACTCTCACATTGCATTCGCGCCTGAGCACTCTTACATCAACGATGACGCGCTGTTTAGTAAGAAGCACTCTCACACAGCACAGATTTCTTTAGTTATATCGTTTTAGTGGTTTGGAATGCAGTGACACGCAGTCAAATACTTCAACAAACAGATCAGCCACTTTTGACGCTCATAATCAATCATAAAGTCCTTGTGCTGCAGGAGTTAGGAGGTTTGCTAAAGGTACATCTGTCATGCAGTGAGGGGTTTGCATCTTCAATAAACTACGACAGTTTGCGTTCATTGAACAGTAATGCTGTGTTCACACCAGACGCGGAAGAAGCATCAAGCACGAGTGTTTTACATGTTAAATCAATGCAAAGGTGCGAATAGACATCCTGCGGCACGATAAGCATGAATGGCGCGGCGCGAATGACGTGATTTGCACAAATGGTGCGAATTGGAACGTTTTAGCTGCGTTAACCAATCAGGTTCTTGCTCTTGTGGGGGCATGATTATGACGTAGCGCCTGATGTTGGTGTCCCGGAGGAAAATCCTCTTGCACACACTGAAAACAGTTCATCAAACTGGGCTCGGCTCAGCTGAATGGCTCCATCATTATGGTTTACTTGTTTAATAAGTGTTTACTTATTGAACTGTACATAACTACTGCATATGGACATTTGTACATTGTACATTTGTACATTTGGACATCTAAAGTTTCTGGAGAGTTTGTGAGCTCACAGACCTGGGTGCACCTTTGAAAATATCTAGTGGACTCCGACACAGCTACAAACAAATCAAGGCTTTTTTTCAGCCTTCATAAAGCACATAAACACTATTATTTTCTCAATAAAATCCATGTTAGTCTTTTAGCAAAGAAGCTAAAGTCACCGAACAGACAGAAGCCCTGCCCGTCACGCGAATCCGCGTCTGTTGTTCAGTGAATTTGATGGGCAAATGAAGCGGATTTGACACGCGAATGAAGCGAGTAATCACAATTGTTTCTATTTACACATGAATATCGCAATTTATCTGTGCATTCCACGTCTGGTGTGAACACAGCATATGAATGATTAATAAATCCATGTGAAACAGTCCCCTAAAAGTCACATCTCGTCTTCAGTTTCGGACCCAAGTAAACCGCGCTCTGGCACACCTCTTACAACCGGGCCAGGGCCAGCCAAGTGAACCGCACCTGAGCCCGATTCAGAGCACTCACACTTCTCAAACGATCCGGGAAATGGGCCTGAGCCCTTATACAGCTGTATACTGTACTTTACTCTGTGTTTGAACCAGTGAGACCACAATGGTTGCAAAAGTTTTCTTCAAAGCAGTAATTCTTTACTCTAAAAAATCTGGATAGATTAGATTGATATCTGATGAATTTGACAGATTTTGCACTGAGGCATCTGCAGAAAACATTTAAGCCCAGATGCACACACAATCTGATTTCTTCAGCCGTATTTCTTTGTTGTTGTGAATAACTAAGAAGAGTCTGTTGCGAAATCATTCAGTCACTCAGTAAAGGTTTTGAAAACCACTTCCAATAGCTTGGTTTATGGAAGAGTGTTTGGTTTAGAAGTTGCAGTTTTGGGATCCAGTGTCAGAACAATGTCAGACAGGCTTCTCTCTTATGATTGATGGACAGACATGAGTTGTCCATCAATCCATCAATTTGAGGTATGATTTTATTGCTTAAATGTGTGCATTTCAAGGGCATTTACTGTAGGTTTATTTATTTCATCACTTGTACATTTACAGCTTTGTTAAACTAAAATGGCCAATTGATATGAAGCAAGAAGCTTGTTTTTGAGCTCAAATGCCACATTCAGAAATGGAGTAACTTCTCTCAATGGACGAATCAGACAGAAGCGGCTCGCCTCACTCTAATTCCCCGTCTCTTCTTGTCAGTTGATTCACTTTCTTACTATGACAGTCTTTCAGCGACGCTGCGCTTTGAGCCTCTTTCTTTGTCCTCAACCCACCTCGTAACACACACACACATGCACCTTTCACTTTCACAAAGTGAAAATCCACCAGCCTGACAGTCGATCCTTCCTTTTTCTTGCCTCTTTCTGATCCTACACGTCTCTTTGCATTTCTACCAAGCTCCCTCATACATTTCCATGCTTTTGAAGGGGGGGCTGTTTCCATGAGCTGTCCTTTTTGACAACATGGGTCACTGATGCTGTTCACACATAACACGCAAACACCAGTTCATGTGTGTTTTGACAGATCTGCTCCTCCGACATTGACAAGGCCAGCCCTGAGGTACAGCACAAACATCTGTGTCAAATCCAGATTCGTCACACACACACACACGCATGGATGAACGGATGCACTAGTGATTGGCGCGGGCCTTGGACTTTGTTCGCAGGATGCTGACTTACCTCAGAGCAGAAAGCAATTCGCTCTCTGCCCACTCACAGAAAAACACCATGCAATTAACAATCCAACAGTCGTGATCGTGCCAGTGACGGACCAGTGTCTTGGCAGGATTCTAAAGATTTGCTTTGGGATGCAGGTGTGGTCTGCATATTTGATGGTGTTTTAACACGTTGAGGCTGGTACATTGTAAATATGTGATAAGATATGAAGATGAAAAGCGTACACCAATGCGAAATCTTGTTCTTTGTGTCAGATGAATGATTTAACCGACCCTGCTGTGCCAACAGATTTAAATGAGAACATTTCAGCTGTACGGCTCTTTCAGCATTCCCTTTGGCAGAGTAAACAAACAAGATGATTCCTCAAGCATGACGTTTGCAGACGCTCTTGGGAGCCTCGGCACGTTCAGACTTTTGAGTTCTTATGGCAACGTAGAGCACAGACCGCTGTTAAAAGTGTAAAGCATAGCATTAATGTAAAAGACTTACGGGGCTGCCGATTTACAGATTGCAAAACATTGTAGCGAATCTGGTGATGAATATGCAAACTTCATTATAACACAAACACATACTCTAGCATCTAAAGAGAGCATTTCTCTTCATATCAGTGGGCATTTGCTCTGACACTAAAGAAGAGAATTCAAATAAAACTTCTAAAATAATGATTTGTGTATTAGTAAATTATTCCCTGTTTGTCTGAAATATTGTGGCATAAATCATCCATTCATTCCTACAATTGCGTGGTTAAGCCTGTCACATTTCACTCGATTTAAACAGAATGTGGTGTCATCATCTGCCCACCATCATGTTGATTGAAACTGTCAACTTCTTAACTTTTCTTTTTAAAATGGCAAACAAACTTCCTTCAGAACTAAATCGAAGAAATGTTAATTTTTATAACATAGCAAAAGTTTTTGAAAGAGGCCGTCTGGTCTCAAGAGAAGTAGTTTGGTTCTCGTTGCCGAAAATAAGTCAGATTTGTAGTGCATGTTGGACTCCGGCAGGGCTGCCCTTTGACACTGGTTCTGTTCATTATTCATTTGAACAGAATTTCTAGGGGCAACTTAGGGCCAGAAGAGATCTGGTTCAGGAATCACAGGATTCAATCTCTGCTATTTGCAGATGATGTTGTCCTGTTGGCTTTTTCAGACCTGGACCTTTAGCAGCCACTGGGATGGTTTGCTGCAAAGTGTGATGTGGCAGGGATGCGAATCATCATCTCCAAGTTCGAGGCCATAGTGCTCACTCAGAAAAAAAGTGGCTTGCCATCTACAGGACGGAGGGTAGTCCCTGCCTATCTTGGGGTTTTGTTCACAGGTGGAGGAAACATGGAAAGTGAGATTGACAGGTGGATTGGTGTGGCAACAGCAGTCATGAGGTCGTTGTACTGCCAGTCTTAACACCTAATCTCCCCTATGGTCTTAAACTTTGGGTCATGACCAAAAAGACAAGATCTTGTATTCGTGTCTAAAATAGGTTTGCTTTGCAGGGTGGCAGGGCACATACTGAGGAGCTTATAGCAGAGCCAGCTGAGGTAGCTCAGTCATCTGTTCTGGATCCTTTATGAACGCCTACCCATACAGGTGTTCCAGGCTTGTCCCACCAGGTGACCCTGGGAAAGACCCGGGACACACTGGAGGGACTATGTCTCCGCTTACCTGAAAATGCCTTGGGATCCCCAGTGTCTGGGAAGAAGGAAGTGTGGGATACTAGATATTTATGATGATGTTGATAAGAAAGAAAAGCTTTAAGTAATACAGCACTGTCAAAATGGTATGTTGTCATCGAAAAAAGGCAGAATTAATAGAAGTTTAAGTTTTTGGTTGAAAAATTGAGTCCCTTTATTAATCTGGGGTCGCCACAGAGGAATGAATTGCCAACTTATCCAGCACGTTTTTACGCAGCGGATGCCCTTCCAGCCACATCCCATCTCTGGGAAACATCCACACACACACTCATTCTCACATACACTGTGGACTGTGGGGGAAACTGGAGCACCCAGAGGAAACCCACGCGAACGCAGGGAAACGCAGGGAGTTTGCACGCTGTGCGAACTCCACACAGAAACGCTAACTGACCCAGCTGAGGTTCGAACCAGTGACCTTCTTGCTGTGCGGCGACAGCATACTGCTCCACTGCGTCGCCGGTTGAAAATGTAACTCTAAGAAAATAGAAATGTCAACATGTGTATTTAAAATAAACTGATATTTGAAATTAAGAAATAAGTGAAACCTTTGCTTTTCCTTTGCATTCCAACGTTCAACTATGTACAAATTCAAAATCTTCGCATTCAAAATGTTTTTACATTTTTATAAAACTTTTTATAAAAAAACCATTCAACTTATTTTCAATACAGTCGTGTTTAAAAATCATGAGTTTTTTTGCAGAAAACAAATTACCCATGATGTGGGGAGCTCCACCTGTGTGGAGTCACAGTCAGCAAAATGTGCAAAAAGAAGCTCCACACTCACATGAATGTTGTAAAAATGTATTTCAATTGTGCTACTTGCATTGCGCAGTGTTACAGAGATAGACATTTTTACCATTTTACATTTTTGTTATTGAATAAATTAGTAAACCCTTATAACATTTTGCCCTGATTTTTCCTAAATGTGTGTACATTTCCTTCTAACATGCATATTTTACTAATAATTTCAAAGGAGTCAAATTAACCGCATACATTTCAACATCTGCAGCTTTCCTGTGCCTTTAAAAATACATACCTCTGTTGCCTAGCAACTTCTCGCTAACAAAAGCATAACTTTCCAAAAACAAAACATAATTCTCCTATAACAAAAACATAACTGTACTTCAGTTCAGACATATCTTTCTCTGCGGTGAAAATAATTTGCTTTCATGCTTACTAGGGCTGTCAAATGATTAAAAAAATCAGCATAATTAATCACAAATTTTTTGTAATTAATCATGATTAATCACGAAACATTGTATTTATTACAGAAATAAAAACACAGGCATGTAAGTGCCATTTGAATTTCAAAACAATCAATACTAATAACAAACAAAAATGATTTCCATGTTGGATTCTAAGTGGACTACAAACACACACACACACACACACACACACACACACACAACATGCGCAGTATTGTGTACGCGGTGAGCAAAGGAGGGATCCCTTCAAATTCATCAACACGCATGATCGCATTCATCAAATTTGCTTTAACTAAGTGTTCCAAAGTATGGCTGTATTTTACAAGCAAGGATTCTGACACAACATCATGAAGCAGACGCTTTACAACAGTTGCATGTAAGGGGAAAACACGTCAAATTTATTAAATGTGAGGGCTCATGGAAACAGCTTAAAAGCAGAGAATAGGGCTGTCTTTAACAGCTTTCAACTTCATCTGCCACTTTCACTGAGTACATTTACATGGACACCAATACTCCGCTTTTATGATTAAGATAATACTAGTTAAGAATCTACCATGTAAGCAGCGATTTTTTTTGATTTCCTTAAAAGATCACTTGGGTCCCAAAAGGGTGAGGTTTTTTTTTTCCGTTCGCCATGCGGTATCAAATTCCTTTAAAACATCCTGAATGAAAATGTGCTGAATGAGAGTGAACAGCTGAACTGCAGTAAAAGTCTAAAGATTAAAAATGAAACACCCGAAATTGCATGAAACTCTGGATGAAACACTGGATAGCCTGGTGATGCGACATTAATTGTTTTATACTGAAACTTTCCCTCTAAAAGCGCGTCCTTGGTCTTATCCAAATTTCTTTGCACGTTAAACACACTCATTGCCGGAGCAAGCTGAACTGGCGCTCTAGGCAAACGGCAATCACATTGCCCTCAACCCGAAAGTCACTGGTCTTGCGGATGAATGCGAAGACCGTGAGGGAGGGGGTGGGTGAAAGTGAGGACCGGGGGTTCTCTCACTATTCTGCTGCCAAAGGCCTTGGTCGCCTCTATGTACGCGCCGTCCCTGAACACACTTCGGCCACAACAGGAAATAAAAAAAAACTGCAACTGTGTTATTTGCGTTATTTTTTTAACATGTTAAATGTTTCAAATTTATCATTTTGACATCCCTAATGTGCACACCTTTGGAGTAGGAATTATTTTGTACACAATTATAGGCTACACAGTATTAAAAAAGTCAAATTTAAAGGTGATGACTACAAGAAATAAAATGACAGACATTCAAAGCTTATTTCAAATTCCTAAGAAGCTCTGAGCGTAAATATAATTCGTTACAGTATGTATACAGTTTATTTGAATAGTCAGATCAACTGCTATGGCCATTCTAGTAGTTATAGAATGATGGTAATCCCAGTGTTTAGACTATTTAGGACAGTATACCTTTTTTTATTCTTTTCTTTAAAGAGGATTTATTAAGCCTTATTTTACAAGATGGTAAAAAGTCTCTGATGTCCTCTGAAGTCATTGTATATGGTAACACAGATGATGTTCTCAAGGGGAATGTGTACCTTGGCTTTAAGGGTCAAACAACAAAAAATAAGGTCAAGAATCTTGGTGTTATTCTGGAGTCAGATCTGAATTTCAATAGTCATGTCAACGCAGTAAGTAAATCAGCTATCGTTTCAAAACAGTGCAGGAATTATATGCTTTGTTTTCAGTGAGAAACAGTTCATGCTTTAATCAGCAGCAGGGTGGATTACTGTAATAGTCTCTTCACTTGCCTTCCCAATAAGACAGTCAGACAGTTGCAGCTCATTCAGAATGCTGCTGCTAGGATTCTTAGCAGAACCAGGATATCAGAGCACATCACACCTGTCCTCAGGTCTTTACACTGGCTCCCAGTTACATTAAGAATAGATTTTAAAGATTTATTACTTGTCTATAAATCACTAAATGGCCTTACACATTACAGATATGCTCACTGAATGCAAACCTCACTCAGATCTTTAGGATAGAAATTTCAAGAGTTTAGTCAAAGCAGGTTAAATCCGCCTTCAGTTACTACATCCCCCACTGCTGTATCAGCTTCCAGAAATGCTCCAACATTAGGCACATTCAGATCAAGACTTTACTGAATGAGCACTGTGCTACGTCTGACAGATCGCACTATTATGCCTTTCTTTTCTTTTTTTATTCTTTTAAACCCTGTTTTAACATTTTTATCTGTTGTTATTTTGATTCTTTTAATTATTTTCATTTTCATGTGTCCTTTACTCTTGTTTATGTAAAGTACTTTGTCGCTTTAAATTCAAATGATATTGTGCTCCCAGCCCTCTTTTTGTTAAAAGACAGTGTAGCTACAAACGCCTTTGCCTAAGCATAGCAGCATTTGTTATATTTGTAATTCTGTTCTGAAAAATCAGTGGGAAAATATTTTAGGAAGTCAGTGCAAATGGCACTATTTCTAATTTCAGTTCCTTTGTTGTGGCCATTTCAAATTCCATTAATTGAAACTCTTTCACTGACCACTGACTGTCAAGTACAATTGCATTTTTTGAAGTGAATATAAATCTAAATCTTGAATTTAACCAGGGAATTCCTCTTAACTACTTTCATTGGTCATGTCTTATCTGGCCAAGGGCACCAAGTGAGTCAGAGCTGCCATCGGTGCCACCTCAATATCAAAAATAGGTGCATGGCAGTGTATTGGAGCAGCAGCTGTCAGTATGTTTTAACCTTTACAAACACCAGCCGTATTAATTTTGATGAACTTTTTATTAGACAATAGTGTTCACAGAAAAGGACACTTATTGCTTGTGAAGATGTTAAGTCGCAGCTCAACCAATGATTTTCATGATGTGTTGTGACATTCGTCTCGTCTCTCCTGCTCTCTCTATCACACAGCCGCTCACACACATATTGACACCAACATTAAATGAGTCAGATGACATTTGCTCTATCCATCCCTTTCTCGCATAGCCAGATTATGCTGCCGTGGCAACAGGGTGAAATGGGAAGAGAGAGAGAGAGAGAGATAGAGAATGCATCTGATGTTTCAGGATGTTAATGTTGGTTTTTCATCTTCTCCTTGTCTCTTACCTTTGAAGTTCATCAGTATGAAAATGATACGGTGAAGTTTGATCTTTTCACTTGTGATAAAGCTGAATTTGATTATAGGCTCCTTAAAACCGAGACTATTGTTTATTCCTGACTAAAATAGGATGTTGCAGTTAATTCTAAGTATCTCTTTAATACTGTACTGTACTACAAATTCAATATTTGTTATTACAACAAGTGTACAAGAAGGCTATACTGTAAAAATGTATGCTTTTCACACAACAGTTACTCTGCTTTTGTATGTACTACTGTATATTGCTTATATATTTTACTTTAATTCACTAATCATCAGTAATCCTGTTAACCAGTCACAACATTTGGTGAATATATCGCTGCGGCTTGTCTGTTTAAATTAAGTCATTCTTTTCAGCTCAGCTTCTTTCTGTGTGAATTAGGCTTATTATAGATTGTGCCCACAAAATTGCCTGCATCGCAATTACCGTCATGCTATTAACACACATAGATGTTTGAGTACGTTTTCTATTGATCGTCAAAACATTCTGCCGATTTGCTGCTGGCAAATTGTTTATGTGGACAATTTGTGGGTGTGTTTGTGTGGTTAATACATTGAAACACTGAAACAGTGCCAAAAGCAGCAGATCCGTTTGTGACCAAATAGGAAATAAAAGCAAACAAATTATGAGTGAGTCCTTAGAGTACTTTCTTCATCCAACAAATCTAATAGTATCATGGAACAGATGATTAAATTAGTGTATTTTTTAACACAATTATGTGGTGTGTTAGTTCAGTTAGTCCATTTGCATAATTATTTTAGTGAATCAGGCATTAAAATAATGAAAATGTCAACAGCTCAATCTTAGTGGATGCTGCAATGTTAATAAAATGTGTCATGGGGGGATAGTTTTTGGAAATTGAGATATTTACATGATTTTAAATCAGAATAAATAAGCTTTCTATTGATATGTGGTTGTTTCGGACAAGGCAATATTAGCTTGAGGTACAACCCAGCAGGCACACAACATCATAAGACGGTAATATTAAGTTAGATTTACGTTGTGATGTCAGATGACCAAAATTCAATGTCTAGCCGTTGTCTAAGCACAACTTTACCTTGACGTCCAATAACGACATCAAATGATGTTTATATTTGTTGATTTTTAGGTTGTGTCGGAAAGTCGGCAAAATGTCGAGCCAACATCTTAAACCAATGTAATATTGACGTCAAATACTGACATTTATTTGTCAGATATGGCAACCAAAGTCTAACATTTGAGAGATGTCATAGTGGTAACGTCCACACCATGTCAAGGTGCTACATCATCAGACGTTTCTATTTGGTTGATTTTAGGTTGGACCTAAAACCATTGACGTCAGTCTGATGTTGGGTTCTGACGTCAACCCGATTTTCATTTTTGAACAAAATTTAACGTCGCCACTATGTTGGTGTACAACGTCAGTCTGACGTCATGTTGACATTCTGTGACTGCTGGGAATTATGTAAAAATCTGTAATCTGAGGGTTAAAAAATGTGAAAATATGGGGGAAATATCACCATTAAACTGTCCAAATAAAGTTCTTAGCAATGCATATCACTAACCAAAATTTAAGTTAGCGTAGGAAATTTACAAATTACTTAATACTTCATATTCTAACAATTTTTGGCACATAATTTTAATGTATTTTATAGCTATGTTGTGCAACTTAAGGTTTATTTTTGCTTTATTTATATAGCACAAAATAACAACAATAAAGCCTTTTCCAAAAGGTGAAGTTTCAATTTGCTCTTAAACACAGATTTGTGAGATTATTCTAGTAGAAAGAGGTAGACTATTCCGCAATTTGGAGCAAACAATGGCGAAAATCTGGTCTCCCCTTATCCCCTTATCCCCTTACCCCTTAAGTTTGATCGGGGAACTTTTAACAATTTCTGACTTGATGACCTTAAACATCTAGCAAATATGTTAACAGCAACAAGTTCAGATAAATAATTAGGCGCTGGACCATTTAAAACCTTCAATACAAAGATAAAATTTTAAACTCTATTCTAAGACATGGTAACCAGTGCAGAGAGAATAAGATGGGGTAATGTAGGCAATTTATATATTGTAGGATTGACCAATGCTTTTATAAATTGAGTTGCAGTAGTCCAGACAGGAAGATATAAATGCATGTTTTACTCTTTCGAACTAAGGGGTTAAAAAGCTTTTCACTTTAGCCAGCAATCTGAACTGAAAAAAAAGGTGATTTAACTACTGCATTAACCTGCTTAAAAGTTGAATGTAGCCAACTGGTCAATAGTTAACAATTAACAAATGTCAATAGACTAACAGTTTTTAATTTACAACTTTAACAGGTTCCTGGGGTGGCGCAGTATGTAGTGCTTTTGCCTCACAACAAGAATGTTGCTGGTTCGAGCCTCGGCTGGGTCAGTTGGCGTTTCTATGAGGAGTTTGCATGTTCTATGCGTTCGCATGGATTTCCTGCGGGTGCTCCGGTTTCCCCCACAGTCCAAAGACATGCGGTACAGGTGAATTGGTTAGGCTAAATTGTCCGTAGTGTATGAGGGTTAATGAGTGTATGTGGATGTGTTCTAGAGAAGGGTTGCAGCTGGAAGGGCATCTGCTTCGTAAAAACGTGCTGGATAAGTTGGTGGTTCATTCCGCTGTGGTGATCCTGGATTAATAAAGAGACTAAGCCGACAAGAAAATGAATTCCTATTTTGTCTAGTGAAATATAATGGAATAAATTTGTATTTAGAAATATACATTCATATATCTTTATTGCAAATCTTAAGGATATATTTTTTTTCCATCAAGATATAATACAGCTAAAAATAATGGTTAAAATGTCACTAAAAAGCAGTATTTACATATAGAATAGAAAATGAGGCGAATAACTGCAGTGGGCTGGCTACAGTTCTGATAAGTATACATGAAGTAATCCTTTTATTTGTAAACACTGTAAAACATTTCAAGATGAGATTTTGACTTCTTAGTGGTAATCGTATTTATTCCACTCTCCAAATCTGATTTACAGTATGAGTATTTTCAATAGAATTTTGTTGAGTATTTGTTTGGCTACTTACTTTGGATAATTATTTTAATTTTCTCTTAAATAATGCAGATAACCACAGTTCATTCTTAGTGAATACCATACATTGAATAAAAAGATGTGAGTACTTACTGTAGTGAAATAACTAAATATTGAAATAAATGACTGCCCTCAATAAATCTCATCTCATCAAAACATATATGACAAAACAGGAGTATTTTTAACTCAATTTAGCAGTCAAGCAATGCAGATGGCCACAGTTAATTTTTAGTGAATAATTCGAATTAGTTCTGCAAGTATTGGTCCAGTTACCCCATTTAAATAATTATTTAAGTGAATTGTTTTAGTGAATTTAGTCTGAAACCATGCAGATGGCAGCTCGTTCTTAGTTACAGTAATACTGTCATATGAATAAAAGTGAAAGGAATGACGTGAGCACTTAGTGGGACTCACGTTTTTTACTTATCACAGTATACGTAGATGATGAAATTAATGTTTTATCAACATTGCCTCAAAGTGTTGAGAGAGTGTTAAAAAAACAACCCATTTTATCGTCTTTACTCAGATTTGGGGAAGCAAAGTAAATGATGCGAGCACCAGCAGATGCAGTGTGCATGTACTAATGCCTCTAAACAACTTTTGACCTCAGAGAACATGACTTTCTCTCTACTATGCTCACAGACGGAGATGCGCTAAATCCCCCAGGGGGTCTCGTCTGAATTAGTCAACACCAAGCTCATCACCTCGTGCGCACACACTTTTGAAGCAGCTCCACTGCTAAAGCAGCTGTTTCAGATGGGATTGGGCCTGCAGGGTTCTTGCTAATTTCTGAGTACACACTGAGTATTCCTGGAGGTTCAGGGGGTAAGCGCGTGGGACACCTGTTAGCAAGCACAACAGAATCTCATTAGATAAGCAAAAGCCTGTTGAAATCCAGTTATCGAGCTCACTGAGATCTAATTAAGCTTAACTTAACCAGCAGAATCCCAGGTAGAATTTGCGATGACTTATTAAAGCCCGCATAAAGTTCCGCAGATCTGGCTCCTGTGATTTTTTTATAGCTAAAATGTTTATCAGGCCACCAGCGATGTGTCATTATGGTAATGGGCCATATGCTAAGAGGAGAAACCAAATAAGCGAAAAGACTTTGTATTTATGGAAGCACAAACATTTAATGCGAGATTAGCATGGCCTCGTTTCATAGCTCAGTGAGTCGGGACTAAGGGTTTGAACACATGCATAATGCATGTGTGTGTTTGTGTGGGTGTGTGTGTCCTTCCCAAAAAAAAAAACTTTCCACCATTCATAAGAGATCAGAAGATGATCGCAGAAACTATTACCATACAAATTTCACAAATGTGTTTTTCATTCTGTTTATGAAGCACAGTCCGCTTTTTCAAAATCTGCTTTATATTTGCGTATTTCTTTTTCTTCAAGCTGTACTTTTTTTTGCCAAATATATTTCAAGAGTTCACACTTAACTGATGATTGATTATAAAGATTGTTTGGCATCCTGTCTCGGGAGAGAGCCCTGAGCTCATAAGATCCTCGAGCCCAGGGCTCCCTCCCATTTGCAAGGCGAGAGGGGAGTTTGAGCTCAGGTAGATCTTGAGAGCTCCCCTGTTGTAGTAACTAATGAACAGATAGTGAATGCTCTTAAGAGATAACTATTTACTAGGTGCATGTCTATGGTGCTGATTTGGATTAGTCAATTAACTTAGGTTGCATGTTTTTGGACGGTGAGAAGAAACCGGGGAACCTGGGGAAAACCTACGTGAGCACGGGGAGAACGTGTAAACTCCACACAGAAATGTCAGCTGGCTTGGTAAGGACTAGAACCAGTGACGTTCTTGCTGTGAGGCAACAGTGCTAACCACTGGGCCACCGTGCCACCCATCTAGTAAAGGAGAAGGAGTAGGGGTGGAAGGGGGGATTCTTTAAAACGAAGATGGCTGGGATATGGAACTTAGGATGATATTTATTGTGGCTTAGGAATTTGATGATTGGTGAATTATAGATTGAATAATGCAGGGCCGGCTCCAAGCAATCATAAGCACGTGATCCTCTCGAAATTAGTTCATAAATAAATTTCACTTATCAACATTTTGTGCAGATATTATCATATACCTACAAAAAAAGTAATACACTGTTCTGCTTTTTCACAACTAAGAATCAATGACCATAAAAACAATATATAATTATAATATGATAAATAATTAAATAACAAAAACTAACAATGAAAGTTTTAAATAAATAATAATAAGCTTTATTTTTCTTCTGCTTTAAGATCAATAGAGTGGAGGAACTATGACGTCACATTGTTGGCTAATAGGCTGCTAGCATAAATCTGGTTCCCTCGATAAAATCCGTATAGGATTTTCCTATAGGCTTTTCAAAGATTGCTAATAACATTACATTACATAATAATTACATTAATAACATTATTCATTACATTTACATGTTTACATGTTTTGTTCAACCGGGTAATCCTGCACACAAAAATACAACTTTTAGCACTTTTGGATCTTAAAAGCAAACACAAGAACTGAAAAGCTAACATTGGGCTATAAACAGACTACAGTGCTTTCGGGGCGTTCACCTGTGACATCAGCACCACCCTGCTACAGAAAACTTTTCAAACTTATTTCAAGAAATATGGTCAAGATTTACTCTCTTGGTTTATTATATTATAATCCACACTATATATTATAAACAAATAAATACGCAAATACACATAGACCTACTGTACGTGCCTTTTGGATAGTTTTTTTTTTACGTGGGAAGTTCATTTTGTTTTGCTTTACGGTTGTTGCAAACGTTTTAAAACTGTATGTATAAATGTGCCTACATAGTATAAGAATAAATAAATGTATTGCTTGCGTGCACACAGTCCGCTTACCTTAGTAATAGACAACAGAAATGACGCGTGAGGGACTAGTCTATATGCCTGCAAGTTACATCATGGACACAGAAAAACATTCAATATGTTTTTTTGTCATGAAGTACAGCGAAAGCAGCCCAATACAGTTACATATTATAAATTACATGCTGTAAATTTTAAGGAGGGGTGTAAATACTGCAGTTATGACAGAGTTGAATGTGTTCAGATGAAGAAAAAATCTGGGAAAAATCAATTGATAACGTTAAACTTGCATTAATGAGAAGTAAGGTGAAGACTTACATGCGTGAGTGAAGACATTATCTACACACAATATGAATTGCCAATTAGAAAAAATACTACAAACTATAAAATACTATTCATGAAAATACTTAAATCGCAAACAAATCCAAATGCCCAACGCAAGCGGGCTGCGTTCCAGACAATCTCAGCTCGATGACATATAATGTCTCCAACACCGCCTGTAGTCCCATTTAGGGACTTGAAAGCAACCGTCTTTTTTAAGAAGTGTAACCAATTTTTAAAAAATCAAGAATGTTATGTAACTGATGTGTTTTATATCGTAGAATAAAATTTGAAAGTATCTTGAGTTTGTGTTAGCCATGAATCTTATTTAAGCAATTTAACCGAAATCCCATTCTCAAAACCCATTGACTTTGGGACGAGGGAACCAGAACAGCTAAATTGCTGACTCGCTTCTGGATTTTTGCATACAAATTGACGTCATAGTTCCTCCACTCTATAGTGTCTACATAATTCAATCTGTACTTTTAATCTCATCAAAGACTGTTAAATAAAGTCAAATTTTATTTTTCTGTGAACATTTTCCTCCCTCTTTGCCAGCCTTTAGACTGTCTTTGTGCTGCTGTGCCTTTAAGAAACACCCACTTCCCTTCAGAAATGAGCAACAGCATTGAGTGCTGCTGTGCTCCAGTCCTCACACACTGGCAGTCATTCTTGCTGTTGTCAAATATAGTTTCTGGCCACCCCATCCATCAATAACAACCTCAGTGAAAAGCCTCCATTACATTGTTAAGTGAACCTTTCACAATCTTAAAACTGGCCTACGTGTGCTGCACAGAATGCTCAGATCAAACTGACACAATCAGGAACCTTTGCTCATTTCTACTGTTGGGCTCATTTAGAAAGATCTGCAGACATGCACAGCCATGGTTGGCATTTAGAAAAATAACTCTTTGGCTGAGCTTGTTTCAGTCATAGACAGTTGTCATAAACAACATAAAATTATATTTTGTGCAGGATGAAGATATTTAGATCTAGTTTTTTTTGGATGTTTCCATATAGCTACATTAAATTCTCACAAGATGTCAGGCATTAGCACTTATAAGATAATACAGATTATTACATCCATGAAATGACCATTGCTGTTTTTATTAAATGTACTTAAATTCTAGCCAGGTTTTCAGCTCAAGCACATTTAACCAATACAGTAAAAGTAAGACTTAAAATTAATCATTTAAACATACAAGACTGCATCTCTGCAGAGGAAGTGTTGCCTGAGAAAAACAATGGACGTGTCTAACTGAGCCTGGTCTCTCTCAAGGATTTTTTTCATTCACTTTTGTCAATTGGTGAGTTTTGTTCCTCACCGCTGTCTTGCTTGGTTTGGAACTTCTGGAGCTGTGCATTGATGAGTTTGCTCTTCAGTGTTTGGACTTACAGCAGTGAAATTTAATCCACACTAAACTGACCTGAACTTTAAACTCTTAAACCGGACTGACACTTTTTAATTTTAATCTACTAGAATTTCTTTGTTAAGCTGCTTTGACACAATCTACATTGTAAAAGCGCTATAGAAATAAATATGAAATAAATTAAATTAAACAAAAATAAAAAAAATTTAATAAATAGTTAATTCTTTCCCAGAGACGGGTTGCAGCTGGAAGGGCATCCGCTGCGTAAAACATATGCTGGATAAGTTGGCGGTTTATTCTGCTGTGGCGACCCCGGATTAATAAAAGGGACTAAGCCCACAAGAAAATAAACTAATAAATGAATGAATAAATGAACAAATAGTTAATTCCTAAATTAATACAAATATAATAATAAATATATTATAAATACTTTTTTAATTTGGTGTTTTAAGAAATATTTAAAAGAATAAATTAATTGGACTGTTTCCTCAGGGGAGTAAACTTTGCAACATGTGACATGGGAAACTTTTGGCTGAAATACGCCAATTGAAGACTGTCCAATGACTAATCTGGGCTGCTTTTCCAAAAGCATCTTGAGCTAAGCTTACCATAGAGACCACTGGTGCCAATGTTTCTGCTTAGCCTTACAATGCTTTTGTTAAAAGAGGCTCAGATCATTTATTCCCTTTAATTATTTTTAGCATCCTTATGCTGGGCTCAGACTATGCAATATTTTAGTTTATTATTACAGACACTGTGTCAGACTATGCACTTCTGACTGCTAAATTGTCGTGTACAAGAAACAAATTGCTTGTTGAGAACTAGTATGTTTCTATTGTTGTCTAGTCGTCATAAAAACCCAAAAAGGCACCAGTCTATTAAATAATTCTGCCTAGCAGCACCAATTTTAGCACATCATGATTTTACCCAGTACAATGTGATCCTGGATTAACATCTATGTTGATCCTGAAACATAATTTTTGTCGGAAAATGTAATCCATACCTATCCCCTACCCCTAAACCTAACCATAACTAAATTATTCCTAAAATCAGAGTAGAATAATCAACATAGGCTCATTCTGAAATCGCAGCTCTATATATATTTCTGGAGACAGTGAATTGTGTTGCCAGAGGTACGTGTGCCTGCATTTCATTTTTTAACGAAGACTACACAGCGGTATGACGCCATTCTATTTCGCGCTTACCAGCTGACCGATTACCTCCGTATGGACTGATTTTCCACTTAGATTTGCGGACTTGAGACGCAGAGAGGAATTGACCATGACGACAGGGTTTAAGTCAAGTGAAGAACGGTACCAGAAAGCAGGTAAGACAAAAACAGAATGCAAAAAAAATTAAATAAACAATTAAATAACAAAGTGAAAATGTGGTAAAATTGGGTAAAATTAGATGAGGGCTTTTTTTAGAAGCTTGAAAACTGTTGAGTTCAAGGAAGTGGGTAGGTGGGTCAATCAATAAAATTGGTTGGGTTTAGGGAAGGAGGAGGGTGGATCAGTCAGTCAGTCAACAGCAGCATCTGGTGGGTTTATGCAAGAACTGCAGGTGCGAATGGCACTTGCGAGAGAAATTTTAGATCTCAAAAAGCATACACAGCACTCTCTCAGCGGATTCGCTGCAAAAAAAAAAACATACCCCCATAGGAAGTATTTAGCGGTAGAGCTGAAGATCTTTGCCCGAATCCAACGAGTTCGGGTGGGTTCGGGCTTAATTTCCATCTTTTTATATGGGGTCGGGCCGGGCTTGAGCTTGCACAGTAAATGACCAGTCATGTGATGCATATCGATTATCGTGAGAAAGTAATCAAATAGTTTGTTTCAACATTAAAATCCATCCCTGCAAAGGTGAAACCAAAGATGACAGAGAAGTCAAAAAGAGCGGTCTGGCCAGCCACCAGTTCAATAAGAACAGTCATTCTAGCCACCAAGGTATTTCAGCGGTCACTTATACACTGTGTATTACGGTAGAGTGCTAAACAGCAATGTACAGCAAGCTGACAGGGAAGATGACGAGGTCACTCGCCACACTGAAACCACACTGAAGTGGATGTTCTTGGCTGGTGGATGAACAAACAATCCTACTCAAAACTTGCAAAGTTAGCCAGAACATTATGCATCCTGGCCAGTAGCAGCAGCAGTGAAAGGGTGTTCAGTGCTCCTCAATGAGCGCAGGACTGCACTAAAGCCATTTACCATTTGGTAAGTAAAGGATTTTCAAATTCTAACTAAATATTAAATAAACCATAAAATCATAACGTAGACACAGTAGGCCTATATAGGCTAATGTTGGCATTATTCTTTTAATATTTAGCTTCACCGTCACCTTACTGACCGATTGTGAAAAGAACCAAATCCCGCAGAGCCTTTATCCTAATTTCATTATTGCCAAATACATGTAATAATTTAGAATTTATTTTAATTTAATTTGTTAAGAAATACTTATTTTTATTGGTGTGTTAGCCAATTTGAAGGCTAAGTGTATATACCTAGACCTATTTAAAGTGCTGAGATGTTACGATGTTACAGAGGACTTGTTTTATTTTCTTGTTACAACTTCTAAAAAGCCTATAGCCTACGTTTGTTATGAATAAATAATGTTAAAACACATATAAACATCTCATTCATGAAAAAAAAGACAAAAGAGGTGTGCCTGTGCATATTTGAATAATGTGGGCTGTAAACGGGTTCAGCCTTTTAAAAAGCTGTTACTAAAATTGTACTTGTCGGGCTTGGGTCGAATTCTGTTAGGCTCGGGCCTAACTTTTATGGGCTGATTACAGGTTTATTTTGCAGTCTACAGAAATGTATATAGACATACAGTACGTTTTCAGAATGAGCTTAGGTTGAGAATAATAGTTGGAAAACAATTATGTAGAAGTGCATAAACCTACTGTAACTGTAAGCCTAAACTTAACATAAACGGTAAAAGTAACCCCTTAATTCTGATTGGCTGATTGGAATGTTGTTCCAGGTTGTACTTGATGAAATCAGGTTAGGGCCAGTTTTATCCTTTCTCTTTTGTTTTATCTTGTTTGAAAGATGCTATCTTAGGATTTGTGACGCATTCAAGATGCGTCCTATTTTCATTCATTTTAATAAACACTACACCAAGATAAAATGATCACTTTCAGCTCCATGTGACCTTTGTTTACAAATCACCACTACTTCAAACGACTGTGAAGTACATCAAATAATGAGCCTAGAATTATTAATTAATCCTTCAATAGCAGATATGCAGCAAATATATAAAGAGAAGAAAGGTAAACAGAAAAGAACTAACAAGAAAATTCATTAATTCCCTGAACAAATAAATGAACTATTGATCTGGATACCCTGTGGAGGACATTTCATAATTTCACAGTATGATCATGTCCAAGTCCTCTTATCTGAAAATTTCCAGGAAAATCTGATGACCCCTTTAAAAAAGCACTGTTTAGAAAGCACTGTAGACAGGAAGAGATTCAAGACCCTTTTAATCAAACGCACACGGTGGCATACAGGTGATTTATAGCGCGCCCCTCTCCACCCATTCATTGCTTTTAATCACATGGCCTTACAGCCAAGTATACAATCAATACTCATCACCTGACAGCGCATACACACACAATGCAGGGGATTACGAACGACGGGAAGAAAATGAGAGCTCGCAAAGCTTCAGGAGAAACAGAAAAGAGAAGCGGGAGAACAAAATGGGTGCTGCGCCACTGCTTAACCAAGTAATTAAGTGGCAGGCGGGAATAAGAGAGCGCAGATCACATCCAAGAGGGAGAATGCGAATGAAAGCGGATAGAGATGAACGTGTGATAGAACGAGTGAAGAGGGAGTTGGTGTGGAGCGATGGAGAGAGCAGGAGAGTGGAAGAGTGGGTGGAGATGGAGGAGTCTATATATAACCGTAGGGTTATGGAATAAAAGTGAGAGATCATACTGTTGTGTTTGATTACTTAACTCGGACAGCCATGGTAACCAGCTAAACGGCACATGAAAAGCACTTTAAACAGGCGCGCACATACATGAAACACTCGCTGACGTGCTAACCAACACACAGGAGGCCTCTTCCGAAGCTTGTGCCAACACCACTCTATAAAAGGAGGAAAAGCAGCATCCTGCAAACATCCCTATGTTTGCCACGCGTCCAATCCGGGAACAAAAATAACACAGACCTCATAGTGCAGAAAAATCCATCAGCCTTTACCCATCTCAAAAAGCAGCGAACGAGCCTTCTTTCCCCAGCAGACCGATTCATCTCCTGCTCTCCTTCACCGGAGAATATTTATATAAGTATATATGCCGTTGATTCAACTTACCGCAAGCATATGTGTGTGCGTTCTGGAGATGTGCGATTGTGTGTTTACTCATCCTGTGTAAATCAGCTGGAAGCGAATAAAAGCTGGGTAGTGATGCTCTGTGGGAACAGCAGGAAAGGGTCACAGAAAGGATCTGATGCTGCTTTGTTTGTTAGTCTCTGGTGAGAGACGATAAACAATAAACAACCAGAGTCGGAGCGAGCTCCTCGCTTCAGGCCCCAGCTGAGGACCACTCTATCCTCAGCCGCCTGCAGACCCGGGTAGCCAATACTCGGAAGAAAGACGAGAATAAAACAAATCCAAATGCGGGCAGTGAACGCTTCCAGGAAACGTTGCGATGAAATGTGAGGAACATCGAGTTGGCTCGGATTCTGTGTTGTACCGCATCCTTTGGGGATCTCAGACACAGAGACTCAAGAGTGCCAATACAGTACATCACTAAACCAAATAGAAACGCTGAATAGGAAGCAGAACTGTTGGAAAAATAAAAAGGGTGGTCTACTCAAAATAGAATCAGCTTTTCTGGACATCAACAGGATTAATGTGATCTTTTCACCCGTTTGTGGCCAATATTTTTTAAATGGTTTCTTGATGTAGCCTTGTTAATAGTCTCCTATATGAACATGTTTTGCATTTATTTTATCCAGAATTTTGATTTTATTTTCAAGAAAATTGTATTTGAATATGCAGGCACTATAGTTGCCGGTGGGCAAATATGGCTGCATTTACATTGCACTGTTCAAGTGACTCAATACCGATTTTGTTCGTGGCACAGATTGGACATGGCCCATGTACCTGTAAGCAGGAACAAATAACATGGATTCCAATTCATTCAAATCAAATTCAGGCCTTGTTCATATGTGGAAATTTTTCCAATGTGAATCGGATCTGTGCCCTCGTGTCTGCAGTGTAAGCAGGTTGATCGGATTTTCACCTGTCAATGCGAGTCGCGCTTCATTAAAAACCATAGCGAATAACGTCAAGTCTGACACTTTCATTTCAGTACAGACTTCAGCAGAGTCCCAAACCTTAAATCTCATACACAAGGACTTAAACAGCTTTTTTATTGTTATATAGCACAGGTTTAAGCATGTTAACGAGAGAGAGCAATGTCCGCCACGTAACCAATGTAAATATGTATAATATAAAACCAATGTATAAAACTAGTGCATACATCACGTGTATAAATATCGCTTTGGACATTACATTAAGATGCCTAAAGGTTTTTAAAAGCCTATATATCAAAAGAAGATGGACAAATGACAACCTTTCTGTCATAAACTATAGTAAAGCAGCTTGTCAAAGGCTGCGAACAGATTACATACAGGAATAGAGGAAAGAGCACTCTTTAATTATCAGCTGTTAGTCAGCGCCTGCTCTTTTTTTCCTGGTCATTGCGCCTTTGCCGTATGCTGTGTAAATGCAGACAATCGGATATGAGTGACTTTTAAAAGATGATGTAAGCAGGTCAGCAAAAAAATCGGATACATTAAGAATTGACCATCAAGAACCCTTCAATGTAAAATTTGAATAGGAGGAGAACATTTGGCATTCTAACTCAAAACAACTACTCTTAAAAGATCAATTTACATTCACAAACACATTTATTATGTTTAAAATTGGAAAACCATTTAATATGAACCGTCTGAAAATGCTCTGTCATATAATTTCATGAACATGAAAGCACAAAGTACTTTGTCTTAAAGTGATGAAACGTGCAATAGTTTCCACAACAGACTACTGTGTGTCAAAAAGATAAATGTAAAAGTTATTTTCTGTAAATCTCAATACAAACTTTTGTAAACATCTGACAGAAGTAGTCAAACAGCTTAGTAAAGTTTTTGATTATGTTTGGGGAGTTGTTTAATGATCCTGATGAGCTGAGATTCTGCCAGATTTATTGAATTAGCTGAGCTCTGCTAAGGCCATGTCCATAAGTACAGAGGTATTTTTGTAAACAAAAACTTTTTTATCAATTTTCTAAAAAAAACACAGACCCTGGTGCTTTTCACTCTGACAAGAGTTTTAAAATTTTTAATTTCAGTGAGCTTATACTGTGTTTTCTTGTAGAAAAAAAAATGCAATTTAGACAAAACCCATGTTTGTGTGGACAGCAGGGACTAAGGTTGTGACTGAATTTGGTTGTAGTTTTTTATTTATTTTTTTTAATGTGATTCTGCTTTTTAACAGGAGTTTATTATTATCTGTTTATTCACCACTTCAACTCTGCAACAGTGTTATTTTAATTCTTTATAGGAGTGGGAAGTAGATTTTACTGTGATGACTTTGCTGTATATCAAATTGTGTATCATAAAATGGTTACTTTAAAGTAAAGATATCAGTTAAATGGTTATGTTTAGATGCGGTATTATGAAAGCAAAAAGTTGGTGCGGTGGATGGCAGATGGGTGTCACGGACGAAAGTGAGCGGGATAGGGGTGACACGGATGAACATAAAGAGGGTTGGAGAGTCACGGAAGTGAACAGCAGACGGGGTGGAGGGCGGTTGAGGGGGGATCGACATGTTCCGGCACAAATTAAGCCCTACTTGCAACGTATTTGCCCACCGCGTTTTAACTTTTGACGAAGTATTTAAAAAAAACTATAGATCTCTTGAAAGATTTGTTTTATTTGGATGAATCTACAGACGTTAAATATTATTTTGATATACATTTGTAAACAAAAATATATTTTTAGTAACATGAAAGTTGCTCTTATTTGGGAGGGTTTGCCTCAATTTTGCATCATGGAATTAGGCATAGAAAGTTGAAGGACTCGTGACAGGAAGTAAATCAATTGCTTTTTTTTTTCTTTCTTGAAATCTTTTACTTGGTTGTTTGCTTGCATGTCATTGAGAAATTAAAAGTGGATAATGTAGAAAAGTACTTAAAAAGAAAATGGCAACTATAGTAGCCAGTGGGCTTAAATGGGTTGATCCCAGTTAGTAGCTAGCCATCCAATTCACTGCAAAATATGCTTTTTCTTACTTAGATTTGTTGTCGTTTCTAGTCTTAATATCTAAATATTCTTAAATCAAGAAAAATTGATTTAAAAAATAATATGCCAAAAATGTAGTAAGTTATTTCTTAAAACAAGCAAAATAATCTTATTTTAAACTGAAAACAAGATAATTTTTTTTACCTCATTGGCAGTTTATTTAGCTTGTTTTAAGGAAAAACTCACTCAATTCTGAAACATTCTTTCTCAAAACAAGACTATATTTTTTTAATTGTCTATAAATGCTTTTAATTTATGTGCAAAACCACATAAAACATTTGTGAATACAGCACCGTTTCCATCTAGTGAGTCAAAGAGAACAAAATCAGCATTTCCTGATAAACTTGCGCTAAATATCAAAAAGAAAAAACTAATTGCTGCGTTAGGAGTAGCCACTGTGGGCCTTTTTTGTTATATAATAAATTACTTGCAACTTGGAAGATGAAGATGAAATGCAGTGTATGTGCGAAGGCTTTTGGAAGTGTGAGACCACTCTTTGTGAACGCAACTTCTCAAAACAGTTCTTGGAGGAAATAATACAGAAAATCTTTGGCCAAGGGTTTTTTGAATGACCAAACCAACTGGTCAGATACTGTAAAATGTGGTTGGTCTGTTGGTTTGTCCATCATTGCTGTGCCATCATCACATGATCTGTTAAAACAAAGACACATTACTTTTTTTTGATGCACATGCTGAAATGTATTTGGTAAATGTGTTTCCATCTTAGTGTATGCACATTTTTTGCAGATTGGATGAAAGGTTTATCCTATTCAGTTTTGCATGAGTATTTTATGCACATTTTCAAATTTTATGGGCATCTTTAAAGCATTATTTTACTGGGATATTCCAAAATGTGCATAAAAATAGGTCGATGGCTGTGTGACTGGTGCCACTAGCTAATTTATGTACATTATATACAGTTAATTGAGAAGTATTCACACACCTCCGTTTTTTTTAACTACATTTTATGTTGCAGCCTTATGTTAAATGAGTTTAAATTACTTTCCCCCAACATTAATCTACTATTCTCCATAAACAAAAACATTAATGACAAGATTTTTAACTTTTATAAAGGAAAAACTGACATAATTACATTGCATAAGTATTCATTTCAATACTTATTTGGAGCACCTTTAACAATGATTGCAGCCTCCAGGGAACGATACATCAAGCTTCAAACATCTCCATTTGAGGGTTTCCAGCTATTCTCCTCTATAGATTATCTTAGGCTCTGTCAAGGTTAAAAAGGGACTATTTGTGGAAGGTCATTTTTACATTTCTCCAGAGATGTGTGATTCTGTCCAAGTCTTCTATAAGGTTTATCATCCTTTTAGAAGGGCATCCTTCAGCACAGTCTGAGTGTTCTGGAGCATGTTTTCATTAATCATATGTCTCTATGCCTGCATTCAACTTTCCTTCTACCCTGATGCTCCGCCAGCATGGGATGGTGCTGTGCAGTTGATAAGCAAAGCCTTTTTTTCATGCAGACAAATTCCAAGCAGGATTTCATGTCTCTTCCACTGTGTTATAAAGCCAACAGTGTGGGATGTTCCAGTGATGTACAGTATGTCCTTCTGTAAGTTTCTGCATCAGCTTCATGGTCACCACTCATTGTTACCAAGGCTCTTCTCCTCAGATTTGCTCAGCTGTAGAGTCCTAGATGTTTCCAACTCTATCAACTCAGGGTTATGTAGGTCTTGTGCTCCTGTGAACTTTCACTGCAACATCATTTTTTTTTTGGTAATTGCCAGATATATGTCTCGAGACAACATGTCTAGGCCATTACTTTGACAACACAGCTAAGTTTTGTTTTCCCTAATATGCATTTACAGCCAGTAGACTTCTTCCTGAAAGTTGTACGTTCAGTCTAGTCAAATAATTTTGGTTAATTCTATAGATTAACTTCAAAGGAGTACAGAAACATTTATTGAAATGTTTGATTTAAAAACATTATATAATTTTATTTTTATTTTTTAAGCATCAAAAGCTAATTTGGGCGTTTGTTCATTTCAATAATTTTTTTGTTGAGCCAAGTGTATCTTTTAGTATCTTTTAGTTTTAGTTATTGGAAGCTCTGTGTTTTTAGACAGATTGCAGTGTTTTTTTATTAATGAATATATATATATATATATATATATATATATATATATATATATATATATATATATATATATATATATATATATATATATATATATATATATATATATGATCAATATTATCAGCACTGGTAGGAGGCGTGGCCGCAGGCCGAGCACCCCACCAGTGCTGATATACAGCCATAGCACACTGCTACGAGTGTGATATTGTGTTAATACAACAGTTTGACGGCACAATCTTGTACATAAAAAGAAAATCAAACACAGAGAGTCTAAAACCCTTTTGTGTTAGGAACTACTTTCTTCCGCCAATCATTCACATCTGCAGCTGACGTCAGAACAGCAGAAGCCGTTACTAATTCACCAACGTCACTTTAGAGCTAGTGTTTGAATGATTCTCTATAGCGTAATGTGAAGCGGCGCTTCTGGTGTGTGACCCCCTTAAGGTGATGACAAAACAGCAAATTTTGCTCACATTTTAAGATTATAAGGCTGAACATGACATGAAATGCCATCCGTCTACAGAGATTTTTCACCTGCTGTTGTGTTTGCGATAAGGAGGGACAAGGCTGAATCCAGCTTCTTATTCACAGCTTCTTATTGAATGATGTGCATTGCATGATGTGTTTGCTTTTTGTCATCTTTGACCAATATAGAATTTTTTGATAATCTGAAAATGTTTGACAAACATGCATCAAAAAAAAAAAAAAAGAGAAATCGATAACACTTTTCCCACTTATATATAATGTTTTTCTTTCAGTGGTGTAGTGCTTGCTATACGCTCATATTCTCAGTATGCCTACTTTTTTCTACAAGCTGTTTGGGTATTACCACTTCTGAGGATCAATAATTGCATATACCCTCGGTATACTCACTTGTTTTGATGATTAGACATCCCTAATCTATGTGTATTCACGTCTCATTTAACGGTCTACTGAATGTATTTTTTAACTCGCATCTTAATTTGTTGCAATTGGTGCATTTGTTTAATTTGCGCCATTCCCCGCCCCCTTACGACCGCAGCAGCCTTGAGAACATTTCGTGAGAGTTTTTCGAAGATCACAACAAATCAACTGAATGACATCTTGCTGAAACTTTCAAGTAAAATCAAAAGACAGCAGGGGTGTCACTTTAGCACTTCTATATTTCCGTTCAGCCCCCCTAAAACATTTTTTTGCGATTACCTCATGAACTGTACATCACTAAATGACCGCCTCAGTCCCCTTTAAACTTGATATAAAAACGGCGGCAGACTTCCGCTCTTCTGTTTTCAACTCGTTTTTCATTTAGTCAGCAAACCACAGCTGTGAGCACAAGGTGTGTTTATCGAAAGATTGTTGGAATATATGCATATTATTATATATATTTAATTAGGCTCATATACATTAAAATACAACTCAATATAATTAGCCAATCTGCGGGTCTGCTGGGGTCACTATTAGCTAAGCATAATTGAATTGGGATTAAAATAAATTAATTTGCTTTAATATTTTTAAATGAATAGTTCACCCAAAGATGCAAGTTGTCATTATTTATTCAACCTTTACTTGTTACAAACTGAGTTGTCTTTTTTTTTTTATTCTGTTAAACACAAAACAAGATATTTCAAAGAAAGCTGGACACCTGTAACCATTGACTTCCATAGTTTTAGTTTTTTCTTCTATAGGAGTCAATAGTTACAGGTAACTGATGTTTAGTATACATATATATAGCTAATGAATCAAAGAAACATTGACTTTCGTCATTTCTTTGCCTACTTTAAAAATTTGTGTTGGGTGGGTAATAGTACACCACCTTTTTTTAGGACTACACCACCGGTGTCTGTGTGTTTATATATCCTATAAAGTTTGAAAAATATTGTTTGCATGATGTTATGAGGACTATTCTTTTAGTGATAAATGTTTTTAACAATGGTAAACCTCAACTGTATATTCTAGGGCACTTATAAAATTAGCCTTTATTTTATTTCTATGTTTAAGTGGTGTTCCTATAAGGCCATAAGGGATATTTTTCCTTCTCGGAGAAGTCCACCCTGCAGGGCCCCTATACAGCGAAAATTGGTTTTATTAAAAGGGTTCTTTCAGAATCTGAAGTGCTTCAATAAACCACTATAGAAGAGTGTACAGTATATGGTACCAAGTATCAAAGAATATACTGAAGGCAGTAAACATGCTTATCAAGGACCAATCAACTGCTTTCATGTACCCTTCCATCATCACTTAGTGCTGACCTCTGCATTGAAAGGCCAGTCTCATGGCTCACAGCAATCAGCACAGGCCACATCAGGGCTGCAGTGTGTGTGTGCGTGTGTGCGTGTGTGCGTGTGTGTGTGTGTGTGTGTGTGTGTGTGTGTGTGTGTGTGTGTGTGTGTGTGTGTGTGTGTGTGTGTGTGTGTAGATGCTCTGTTGTTGTGTGCAGTTTCACTTAAGCTTTTTCATTTTTTTCCACTTTATCAACGGCAACAATGATGACCAAGGTTCCTCAGAAAAAAAACATGCTTGTATCAACAATTTTTGGAAAACTATATTACATAAACAACCATGTAGTCCAAATAAATTTCACAAAAATAAAGCGTTTGACACATTAATTAAATAAGCTTTAATCTTATTTTGGTATCCGCAAGTCATTTGATATACAGTTGAAGTCAGAATTTTTAGCCCCCCTAAAATGTTTTTTTTTTTTCCTTAATTTCTGTTTAACAGAAATAAGATATTTTTTAACACTTTTCTAAACATAATATTTTTAATAACTCATCTCTAATAACTGATTTATTTTATCTTCGTCATGATGACAGTAAATAATATTTGACTAGATATTTTTCAAGACACTTCTATACAGATTAAAGTGACATTTAAAGGCTTAACTAGGTTATTTAGGCAGGTTAGGGAACTTAGGCAAGTTATTGTATAATGATGGTTTGTTCTGTAGACTATCGAAAAAATACAACTTAAAGGGGTTAATAATTTTGCCCTTAAAATTGTTTTTAAAAAATTAAAAACTGCTTTTATTCTAGCCAAAATAAACTAACTAAAACTTTCTCCAGAAGAAAAAATATTATCAAAATGTCCTTCCCTTGTTTAACATCATTTGTTAAATTTTTAAATTCAAAGAGGGGCTAATAATTCTGACTAGCGGCTGCTAAATAGTGATTTCATATGTCATCAAATGATTCTTGCTCTAAGGATGCCTAATGTTTTATTATTATTATTTCCTTTTTGTATATAAACCATTTTTACACTGACTGTCATTTTAGTAGGCATCTTCTGTCAATCAGGGTGAAATTGTGAGCTTAAAAAAAGAATTATGCAGGGCACATTGTAATGTATGAAAAAATTAAGCTGTATTTTAAATTGCTGCTTTGATGCTTGAAAATTTTTGGTCTTTGATCCATAAAGCATTGAAACATTTTTTTTTTTACAGAGCAACGAGCTGAGTTAAGCATGTTTAGTTTTATCTAAAACAGATGAAAGGAATTTTTGCCAATGTTTAAAACACTGGATGTTTTATGTATTGCGGTAGATACAAATAGAATGCCTGAGTGATGCTTTAGCTTTACGCTCTCCTGTTTGAACACAATATACATATATGTATATAGCCTAAATCCTAACTAGCTTTAACAAACGCAAACACACATTGTGAAGTACCTTTACCATTTTAACTTTCTTCTAAAAGTCCTTGTTTACAGAATGGATGAAAAGTGCAATGTTTTAACAGATGAGCCAAAAAATATGTACATCAGAAAGGTGGTACATATAGAGCTGGATTTATGATGCAAGTGTTAAATACCCTATTTTCATTTGGTATTAAGGGGTTATTTCACTCAAAAATAAAAAAATTCTGTTATTAATTCCTCACTCTCTTGCCAATTTAATCCTCTTCGTTCATCTTCAAATCACAAATAAAGATCTTTTAGATGAAATCTGAGAGCTCTCTCGGCCTCCATAGACAGCAATGAAATGTATGGTGTAGTAAAGGAAGCAATAACTTTGTGAATTGCGAGATCCCGGAACAGAACCAGGGAGGAATGCGGGGCGAAAGTGAAGAGGGTTGGGGAGTCACAGATGGAATTTAAAAGTAAACAGCGGATGGGGGTGGAGGGCGGTTGAGGAGCGAGATCGGTAAAATGAGGTGCCGGATCAGATTTCAGAGGTGCCAGACAAATCAAGCCCTGGTTATATCTTTCCATGCTACTACAGTGGTATGTAATCATGCTAAGCTATACAAACATATTTGGGTCCCAAAAAAGTGTACATACAATTCTATTCTAACAATTCTAATTTTAATTTTTATGTATATGTTTTTTGGCACAGTGTTCGTGGAATATTTTGACAGATTTTTGGTTGCGTGTTTGAACCGATGCTGTCTATGAAGGATGAGGAGGGTGTTTGTTCTTTTTTTATTTTTTTTTTTTACCAGTCCAAGCCATTCATTTATTTATGATTTTTTTTTTTTCGGCTAAGTCCCTTATTAATTTTGGGTCGCCACAGCGCAATGAACAACCCAACTGCAACCCATCTCTGGGGCACACCCAGGCACGTGCACACATAGGGCTCAACCTGTGCAGTAAACATGCCCTTTTTAGTCTTGGATGGAAAGTTCCCTTCCAAAACGATCAAAAGTGCCCCCGCGACACACCCTCCCTCCCGCCCTTCAGTAGGCGCACAACAACACCGCTCTTGAGTACGTGCGCTCAACCCCCCACCCCCCCAACCCTGCGTGTTAAAGTACGCGTGCAACAACACAGGTGATGAGAACGCGCGCGACAACACCGCTCTTCAGTATGCACGCGACAACCCCCCCCCATTCCAAAAAAATGTATCCTGCACATGCCCTTTTGACAGTCTCTGCACGGGCCTGGGCACATCCATACATACTCAGACAATTTTAGTTTACCCAATTCACCTTTACCTCATGTCTTTGGACTGTGGGGAAAACCGGAGCACCTGGAGGAAACCCACGTGAACACAGGGAGAACATGCAAACTCTACACAGAAACGCAAACTGACCCAGCCGGAGCTCGAACCAGTGACCTTCTTGCTGTGAGGTGACAGTACTACCTACTGCGCCATTGCGTCCCGATGCGATCAAATAATTTTTTAAAAAGCCACTAAAAAGTTCTCTCTCACTCTCTAACTAACACACACACACACACACACACACACACACAAATAAATACCTGTTTACTGTACAATCAGAATTATACTCTTCGCATTTCTGTGCTCAATTGCAAACCTTTTTCAATGCTCAAGTATATTTTTGTTTCCATTAATAAAAAATAATAAAAATATGGGTCACTCTCTAATTCAAAAGGTAAAAAAAATAAAAACATTTATTCTAAGACTAAAAATTATTCATAAATTGGATCATTACAAAATATTTAATATAAAAAGCTCATGATATTTCTATTTCTGTCAATCACTATTTTAAAGTAAAACTGCATTGACTGAGTGATGTATGTCACTTAATGATTTCTGAGCATGGCAGTATGTTAGGTCATGCCACATACACTGTAATGTTTTGCATTTATGCTGTACAGCATGTGTTAAAGGGTTGGTCCACTACGATATTATATTTTAAACTTTAGTTGATGTGTAATGTAGCTGTGTAAACATAAACAACATCTCTGAATGTAAAAAGCTCCAAGTTCAATGCAAAGAGAGATCTTGGTTTTTACAGAGTTAGCTTAGCAAAGCCTACAATGAACGAATTTTGGGGACTACAAAAAATACTTCCAGCCCTTGTGAGATCACAAAGGTTTGTTTACCACGCGCACACACACTGCACAGCTTAAAAAGCTAAAATGCGTCCAAACGCTGCTATTTCCAGAGCTTCGTCTGTTTCTGTATTTGGGCTTCCAAATGACACGACACAAAGACAGAAGTGCTTACAGTTCAATATTAATTATGTTTCAGAGAATTATAAAATACATAGCAAGCGTTTTTCTGAAAAAACAGCTCCAGAATCTCTCCCAGTTCAGTGTTGGATTCGGTTAAAATCTCCTCAAAGCAGAAGCTGTGAACTACAACCTGTAAGTGTTTTTATTTGTTCAAATTGATCATGACATGTACAGTATCCAGCGTTAACGGTATGCTGTAGCAACGATGTAAACAATGGGTAATGCTGTTTTGCACCGCAAACTATTTAGCTCCAAATTCAAATGTATCAGTCAAACTGCTCTAAACACCCACACACACACACACTTTACCAGCACGTGCAGCATCTCTCTATGTGTGTGCGTGACTTTACATTGATTCTCTATAGGCAGCTTCCACATGTGTTTCACATTTCAGATAATAAAGTCGCAAAAGATATGTGGATGATTTATATTACTTACACCTGCATATTCTGGATATATGTGAAAGACGTTGAGTTTAAAAAAATACAGGATAGCTCATCTAACTCGTGTTGCAGCAGAAAAATAAATCAAGGCTCACACAGGTCGCATCCCACATCTTGTGCTTTATTCTTCTGTCACGATATATTACAGAAAATAACTTAATCCGAGCATCAGAGAAAAAGAAAGTCCTGCACACATGCACTTGTTACAGAAAGTTCACACATTCACGCACACACATAAACACATAAAAGGAGCCGCACCCCATTTTCACTCGTTACAGACACACATGTCAGATTTTATTTTAGAGAGCAGGCAGATGGTTGACTGACTGTTTACACAGCAGAAAAGCGCGTGATTGTACGGCATGATGTGGAGCAGATCCGCGAATCGCAGCACATTATGACGATGACCAATCAGAGTCGCTTGAGGGCAGGCCTTTCAGAGGAGGTAGGAAATATATCAATTGTTTTCATGTTAGCTGAGTAGCTGTGTATAATCAAAGTGAGATATATGAAAAAATAACATGATTTCCTTTAAGTGAAACATGAGCACACATTGCTTTGCATCTTATAAACACAACCAAGCCTTAAAATGACATTCTGGACCACCCCTTTAAGGGCTACAACTTCACCTGAGGAAGCAGCGATTTTGTAATAAGGGGTTAATGTAGCAAAAACTTTACAGTAAATGACCCATTGCTCCCCCATGACATTTTGTACTGACAATAAACCACACAAATGCAGATATTATGACATTCTATTAATTAACACACACACCTTGTTCTGCAGTATTTTCTAAACTAATCACTACATATTAGGGGGGCTGAGTGGAACATTATTTGTACTGTATGATCATAGCTTTCCAACGTTCATATAGATTTTCTTATTGAGGAAATCATTTGTCAAATCATTCTGACAGCCCATTAATGCAGTAACTAGCGATTATGCATGTTGATGGTTTTTGCATCCATGTCACAGCTCCAGTGGATTAAATATTTCAATTAACAGTCAAGGCGTTCAAGTGGCGCTGGAATTCCTGTTTTGATTAGGTCCGCTACATACTTGTTATAAGAGGTATGCATTTCAGTTACTCCAGATACCAATAATATGGATACCAGAGCCATATTGGTACCAAGATTTAGTACCCAACCCTAATGACAGAGCTCTCTGATTTCATCTAAAATATTTTAACGTGTGTTCAAAAGATGAACAAAAGTCTTGGGGGATTGGAATGACATGAGGGCGAGTAATTAATAATTATTTTATTTTATAGTAATTTTTCATTTTGGGTGAACTAATCCTTTAATGCCATGTCAAAAACAGGACCAAAGTGTGTTTGTTTAAAAAGTGAAATATTGTGCAAAGACCTAAAATGCTGGTGTTTTATTGCCACTCTTGGTTGCTTGTTCCGTTAGTAGCACATATATTGTAGATCATTTTCTTTGAGTTTATTATTTAAAAAAGGAAGATAGAGGCACGTTTGTCCCAATAAGCTTAGACCAAGCACTGCCATCATATGTTGGTAATGGAGCTCTTAATAAGTCTTTAAGGGGGAATGATTAACTGCTAAACTCTCTCCAGCAGCTCAGTGGCTTCCTGTTCTTGATCTACATCACTTTCATTTAAAGGAAAACCACACCTCTAAATTACGCCATTTATCTTTGACCAAACCAGTTCACTCTTGATGTTACAATGTCACATGACCAAGAGTAATGAAGCCTGCAGGTGAAGCGGCCATTTTAATCTCTGGGAATGAGAAAGAGGGGGTGGGGGGAGCAATGATGTGCCAGATTAGACTCATTATGATGGGTGATGGGTTGATGGGCCGCAGAAATGGAGGATAAAGGGACCGTGATGCAATAACCTTTTATCAAAAAAAAAAAAAAGCTGTTACATACAAAATTATTAGCCCCGCTTTGAATGATTTTTTTTTCTTCTTTTTTAAATATTTCCCAAATGATGTTTAACAGAGCAAGGAATTTTTTACAATATGTCTGATAGTATTTTTCTTCTGGAGAAAGTCTTATTTGTCTTATTTCAGCTAAAAGCAGTTTTTAATATTAAAAATAATAATTATTAAAAATAAATAATTATTAGCCCCTTTAAGCAATTTTTTGCGATAGTCTACAGAACAAACCATCTGCATACAATAACTTGCCTAATTACCCTAACCTGCCTAGTTAACCTAATTAACCTAGTTAAGCCTTTAAATGTCACTTTAAGCTGTATAGAAGTGTCTCGTAAAATATCTAGTAAAATATTATTTAATGTCATTGCTGCAAAGATAAAAATAAATCATTTTTTAGAAATGAGTTATTAAAACTATTATGTTTAGAAATGTGTTGGGAAAAAATATTCTCTAAACAGAAATTGGGGGAAAATAAACAGGGGGCTAATTATTGAAGACTAATAATTGTTAACTCAACTGTATTTGCGTTATGTTTAGCAAATAATTAATTGTTGATTAATTTTTTTTTATTCTAACAAACTTAAAAGAAATTAATTAATTAATATATATTAATATAATTCTTTTAATAGCAATTATTTTAAAGAACAAAATGTGAAATGTTTAGTTATTAATTTATTGCTATCATTATTAATGATTATTAGGAAAGCTGTATAATCCCTGACAATAATACATAAATAATACAAAAATGTGCTTTAAGAACAAAAACAATTTTATTTATTTATTTATTTATTTTTATTTATTTATTTATTTATTTATTTATTTATTTATTCTTTAAAGATTATTAGGAAAACTTTATAATCAATAATACATAAATGTGCTTATTTCCTTATGCTTATTATGACAGATAAGGAGAATTCAAGTACTTTTTTTAACACAGTCATCTTACATAATAAATCACACTGTAAAACCCAAAACATTAAGGTAACTCGAACCATTTGAGGAAACCGATTGCAACAAACCATTTAAGTTCAAAAACTAATCCTAATGAGTACTGTGTACTTAATCTATTTGAGTAAATTAAGCAATTTGAGTACAGTAAAACCTAATAAATGAAGAGAACTCAAACCGATTGAGTACTGTACAACCCAGTAAGTTAAGTCAACTTGCACTGTTTGAGAAAACCGATTGCGACAAACCATTTGAGTTAAAAAATCAATCTATATGAGTACTGGTGCTCCATTTAAGGTGAAATAATGAGGTTTTTAATTAACTGATTACCGTCAAAACTCTTTTCAAATGAGTAGAATTAGCTTTCAGTAAATTTTGAGTTAACTACACTCATTTCATTTGATAAAGTCAACTGTTGGGTTTTACAGTGTACTGTTCATAACAATTAATACATAAAGAAATGCTGCTAAGCTATACAATAGTTTTAACTATATCTTAGCTGGCATACTTGGATATACACTCATAAAAAAAGCAATCATACATTCAGTTCGACAAGAAACTTTCTGTCTAAACAAGCGTCTGCTCGTCATGATTAATTCACTGCGTGCTTTCACATCAGCGCTATTGTTTATGAGCTTATTGGACTGTTTCAAAGCTGGTGGCTATTCACTGGGCATAAATATCCAGTGACTAGACTAAATACGGATGGATTGTTTTCCTCTCAGATCTGCTGTCAACAAGAATGTTTTCTTGCCATGTGGCCCAAGTTAACAATCCATCCTATTATAGTCTCCTAAATTTGACATGGACCCACAGTACACTTAATCATAATAGTGACGGACGGAGACAGCAATGAGTAAATTGAGATAATGAGAGCCAAAGAGACGTCTAGAGTGAAGGCCTTCCTTTAGTCTTTTAGGCAAAAAGCTGCAGGGATACTAATGGTTGATCAAATCCAAGTATGGCAGATAAAAAAAAAAAGATCTGTCCTACTTTTCACTAATGGATGAAAGAGAAAGGAAAGGGAGATGCCCTGACTCATGCCTTATATGGTAAAGGACTGGCTGTACTGATGTCCAGCAGAACATTTCCCTTACAATAAAGCCTCTCTCAACACGACACTGCTAAAAGCTCTCCAAATCAGTCCTACTTACAGATATACTGAGGTGTTAGTACCAGAGCATGTTTGTGTTTAAGTGCGTATATTCATAGATGCTGGAAAATGTACACTCACCAACTACTTTTTTTTTGTGGTACACCTGCTCAGCTGCTTGTTTAACGCAAATATACAACCCGCGAATCACATGGGAGCACCTGATTTATGGATGTAGACGTGGTCAAGAAAATTTCCTGAAGCTCAAATGGGGAAGAAAGAGGAATTAAAGGGCCCCTATGATGAAAATCATCTTTTGGGATCTGTTTGGACAGAACTGTGTGTAGCTTTAGTATGTCCACAGTCATATTGATGTGGTACAAAGACAATAAGTCTCTTTTTTTTAATTTCCTGACATTAAAAAAGGATCCAAATCTCTCCCATATTGAGGCCCACCACAATGTGATGTAGGAGCATGTTTTCCCCCGCCCACCGAATTGATTGACAACCCCGGATTAACATATCTCCATAGTAACACGTTTAATCATACCCGCAAGACAGGACGTGCACAAAGCAGCTGGGATTGAAAGATCTATTCAGCTCGTGTTGATAATCAATCATCATCAAATGTGATCAAGAATGAGTTTTACAAGTTTAAAGCATTTTTAAAACAGTGCATGTTTGTAATGAAATACAGCGATTTCACTGTCTTTATCACCACAGCTACATGTCAGTACAATTATAAAAGAAGACGCTTCAATCCCAGTTTGTGGACTTTAAATCAGGTTTATTTAGTATATTAACACAACGGATGTCCACACAGCAGTTGATATTAACATGCATCCTGACATAATTGATCCTTAAAAATACTGTAAACTTAAACGTGGTGTGTCCATCCACTGTGTTTGAATGGATTCGTGAACTTTGTAACAACATTTTTACGTGACTCATCATCGCAGAAAAGCTTAAATTAACTCAACAACAAATACATTAAATAATCATTGGGAAAGTTCTTACTGTAGTATTTCTCACAAAGATCTGCTTCCTTCATGTCTGTAACTGTGCTGTTTAAAGTGATTCTGAATGTGGAATAATTGTTGGTGACAGATGCGCTAGTCTGAGAATTAGGTTTCAAGAGGATATGTTGACATTTCCACACTCTCAACTATCTATTTACATTTACCTATTAAGTCCAAAGTGACTTACAAATGAGAATAATATAATTAGAGGACGGTGAATGATCTGAAGAAAATTAAAACATCAAGAGAGTAGCAGTTCTTTTTGTGAAAACGAGTCTGTTTACTGTAAATGTGTGTTCTTAACCTGATTATGCATAATAAGCTGATATGTGTAATGCCATGTAAACACATTACCTGGATTTATTTTATTGGGTAAAGCTCAGAAACAGCTTAAAATCATAACAGTTTTTTTTTTTTTTTTTGTCCAATACACGATGCATGTAAACAAATTTATTGGCATTCATGTGTTCATGTCACATGTCACTTTTGGAAGTAAGAGTAGAAAGCGAGTAATGGCTGCTAATTGTTATCTGTGACTCCCATAATTCCAAACAGCAGACAGGCATTCAGCTTGAGCAGGTGATGGTAATATTTTGTACACTTTATTGTCTTAATGAAGCACAAAACCATATTGTCGACTCACACAGTTGATGCAGAATCATCAAAATAACACCACAAAATTTGCTGCATTCACATGTACTAGAAAGTAGTGACAAAATACTACAACACAGCTTCTGACACATTTCCTGCTGACATTTTTAAGCTACTGACACTGATATTGTGATGTCAGCTGCTTTTAGGAAATCTGGCAAAGCTTATGTAAATACAGTTTTCTGCATAGCCTTTTTAATAATTTGCATGTAAACAAATAAAAACTAAAATAGTCAGATTTTTTGACAGTTTGCTTATTTTGTGCATGTACAGTACACTACCTGACAAATGTCTTGTGGCCTAGTTTTAGGAACAACAAATAATAACTTGACTTTTAGTTGATTATTTGGTGTCAGAAGTGGCTTATATGAAAAGCAAAGTCTGACTTTCAGAATTAATATTGTGTATGACTCCCATGAGCTTGGAGGACTGCATCCATACATCTCTGCAATGACTCAAATAACTTATTAATAAAGTCACCTGGAATGGCAAAGAAAGCGTTCTTGCAGGACTCCCAGAGTTCATCAAGATTCTTTGGATTCATCCTTAATGCCTCCTCCTTCTTCTTACCCCAGGCATGCTTAATAATGTTCATGCCTGGTGACTGGGCTGGCCAATCCTGGAGCATCTTGACCTTTGCTTTCAGGAACTTTGATGAGGAGGCTGAAGTACTAGGAATGATATGCTGCTGAAGAATTTGCCCTCTGCTGTGATTTTTTTTAATGTACCTCAGGCTGTCAATGTCACCATCAACTCTCGCACGCCCCCATACTGAATGTAACCCCAAACCATGATTTTTTTCTTCACCAAACTAGGCTGTTTTCTGTGAGAATCTTGGATCCATGTGGGTTCCAATAGGTCTTCTCGCAGTATTTGTAATGATTGGGATGCAGTTCAACAGATAATTCATCGGAAAAATTTACCTTCTGCCACTTCTCCAAATGATCAACTAGAAGTCAAAATATTATCTGTTGCTCTTACAACTGGGATCGATGACAAGACTTTTGTCAGGTAATGTAAATGCACTCACTGACTTGCTGATGCCAGAGATTCGAGAAGAATGATAAGACAGCTTTGAGCTATTATAAAAAAGTGACTGCATCTTGGTTTCCATCAGCTTGTGTTAATGCACATTTGTAGAAATGAGAGATGAAAATGGCAAATTTCAAATGAATTTTTTTTTTCATTTGCATGAAGTTATGCTCGTTTGTGGTGCTTTTGAATTTGAGCCAATAAAACATTTTGATTTTGCAAACAATACACCTATGTGACCACTCAGCTGTCTCCATTAATGCTTGTGATTATATTGGTTCCTAGGTTACCAATATTACAGTTAAATGCTCCAACAACTTCATGAAAATGTACCTAATTTACATTTGGGATTTTTCATCAGGAAACCTTGGCTTGTGTCTGAATTAACCAACCCAGGTCTGCTGAAGATCATCTCTGAACACACAACACATCTAACCTTGAAGCAGATGAGCTTCCACAGAGGAAGAAGAGCACACTGGTGCCACTCCTGTCAGCTGAAAACAGAAAAATGAGACTGCAATCGGCACAGGAAAATGTTGCCTGCTCTAATGAGTCTCAATGTCTGCTGCAGCATTTAGATGGTTGGGGTTTTGGTGTAAACAACCCAAAAGCATAGATCCATCTTGCCTTTTATCAGTGGTTCAGACTGCTGTGGTGTAATGATGTGCGGGATATTTACTTTGCAGACATATGACCCCTTATCCCTAACAAATTGGTGTTGTTTAACTGATACGTATGCCCGAGTTTTGATTAAAGCCACAAATCTCAAACTGGTTTCTTGAACGTGACAGTAAGTTCACTAAACTCAAATGACCCCTACTGTCATCAGAGTAGAGCTTTAGGATGTGGTAGAATGGAAATACATCGAAGTACAGCACAGAATAAGTATGTGCACCCATGAATGTACTTAGCTCCACTAAGCCAACCTTACCAAGGTTGTTGTTACCAAGCATCGGTAACGTTTTTTATTTACTTATTTATTTTTGAGCATTATAAACTCTAGATGATGGATAATAAAGCCTAAAGTGACTTCCTTCCCATGATACATGAGCTGTGAATGTACACCAAATTATTCAGCAACTGTTAATGTTTAAGTTTGGGATGGTTATTTGAGAAAATGCCTCCGACAGTGAGGGAAAGAAGGACACCGATGTAGCCTCAGAAAACCTTTTAGAGAAATCTGTTTGCATGCTATCTTAATCAAATTTAATATAAACTCATGAGACACTTGGCTTTCAAGGCATATTTTTGTCTATGTCCTTTGTCTGTGTTTGTTTGTAAAAAAATAGACAAAAAACAAATATTGAACACAATATAATTTTATTTTCTCATGACTTCATAATGTATTTTTGAGCATGAAACCCCTTTTACCACAGTAAAGCCAAAAATGTCTTCTTTCAAATGATACCTAATTTGTGTTTGTAGCTTATTGGAATCAAGAACTGTTACTATTTAAAATTAGGTATGTGTAAATCCCAAAACAATCTCACGGCAAATTTGTAACTTTTAGATTTAGTGGCTAATTCGTATGAATTTGTACGATCTAATTCGTACAATTTAGTACGATTTGTTCATCACCCAATGACGGTTGGGGTTAGGGTGGGGTTGGGTTAGGTGCCACTCCTCTTTTTTAAAATACTTGTACGAATTTGTACGAATTAGCCACTAAACTGTCAAAGCGTAAAATACTTATATTTCCTCATGAGATCAGGCTGGTAATTCCCCAAAAGTAAGTGCTGGCTAACTACGAGCTGATTGTTCATTTCAACAGTGGGTGAGAGTTGGTGATCAGGTGGGCGTGTCAAGCGAAGTGACAAAGTTGAGAAGCCTTCAACTTTATGCTAATGAAGAATGGAGACTTTCTTGAGTGACAGCCAAGAGGAGCACCAGTAGAGCTCACGTGATCCTCTCTCAGAGGCCAGTTGTATTCTATATGCTGTAGACTTACAAGCTGCGTCCCAAATGGCACACTATACACTATGCACTCATGCACTATGCACTTATGCACTTACACACTCAACAGGATAGTATATGTATGTAGTGTCGTCCCAAATGGCACACTAATGTTTTTTTACTAAGCGGAAATTCAAACCGTTTCCCTGATGACGTTTGACGGTCGCTAAATCAGTGAAATAAACGACCGAATTATCAAATAATACCTGCCGCGAGTATTGCCGCATTCACCATCGGGAGGCGCTATAATCACTCTCGTAGGAGAATTTTGCTTTCACCATCCAAAATAAATAAAGTTATCCAACATGTGCGTCCGATAGCTCCGCCCCTTCCGCTACGTAAGCAAACCTGCGGTTGTTGAGTGCGTGAAGTGTCCATCATTACACACTTCATTTTAGCGGCTGAATGAGTGCATCATCCGGGTAATTAAAGTGCACTTAATGTTTTTAGAGTTTTCAGTGTGAACACACTACTTACACTATTTATACTACAAAATGGCGTAGAATAGTGCATAAGTATGCGATTTGGGACGCAGCTTTACACCAGGGGTGGCCAACCCTGTTCCTGGAGAGCCACCTTCCTGCAGATTTCAGTTGGTACCCATATCAAACACACCTGAACCAATTAATTAGGACTTGAACACCATGTGATAATTACAGGCAGGTGTGTTGGACAGTATTTGCAACAGGTCGCTACCCATAGCAGCAGGCAGCCACAAAGTAGCTGCTAGTGTGAATGAGGCGTTAAAGGGAAAGTCCACCCAAAAAAAATTATTCTGTCAATTATTTACCCTTTTTTTTCTAAATATGTTTGACTTTCTTTCTTCTGTTGAACATAAAATACGTTGAAGAAAGCTTGAAATCTATAGCCATTGATCTTAATAGTATTTATTTTACATACTTTCCTCTGAAATATCCAATAAATCTGTTCAAAAGAATAAAGAAACCCATAAAGGTTTTGAATCACTTATGGATGAGCAAATGAAGCAACATTTTTGAAGAGAATGATCCCTTTAATGTGGGATTCTATCCTTTTTTATATTCAGTGATATTCCTGGTGTGAATTTCTCTGGTAAGGTTATGTCAAAACATCGAGTCGAGGTCAGAACTCTGACTGGGCTGCTCCAGAATGCCTGTTTTGTTCTTTTGAAGATATTTTTGTGTTGAATTACTCATGGGCTTTTGGACGTCATCTTACATCACGTTATGCAGTTCTTCCATTAGTGGGATTGTGAAAGTTGCAGATGAGGGTTTGTGATTTTTGTCTTGCACATTTTGTACTACACATTCTGTAGCAGCATTTTTCCTTGTCGACAGAAACACCAATCATTCTAAGGAACATCTGCATGTTCTTTTGCAAAAGAGGCAGAAATATTTTATTTTTGGACATCCGCAGCCTCCTCTGTAAAATCTTTCATTGAATACCCTTCTTTTTGTGTCATCCGCATTGTAGGCATGTCAGTGGAGAAGTCCAGGAGTCTTGTTATCTTTAGTGAGCATCCTGCACTGAGTTCTTGCAGTCATTTTCACTGTGTGCCCACTCCTATAGAAAGCACTGCCGGACTTGCTCTATTCATAGACTTGTCTGACTGTAGAATGGAGCAAGTGTGCTTTTATTGGACAGGGCAGTTCTGATCAATCTGATCTCATTTATTATACTCTTGGTTCGATGACTTCTCACTCCAGTTATGGATTCATAAACTTCTGTAACCTTTATTGGCAATGTTTACACAGTGAATCCAATAAGACATGAAAAAAGTTAGGATAAAAAAGAGACAGAGAGCATAAACATTGATATGGCATACACAAGGTGCAAAGATATGATGGAGAAAATTGTGAAAAGTAATGTCCAAACTGCTTATTTTGTAGACTGCTCTCTAAAAGTATTGGTATCAGTGTAATGCATAAATCAAGCAATATATATGCAAGACAACTATAGGGGCCAGTATTTGATATTTAGCATTTTTTCAGTTATCTGTATCAGCAGATGTTTTTTGTTTGGCCAATAAGTGTTGAGGCTTTCATTTTCTCAGTGCTGAAAGCCCAGTGCTTGAATGCAAATGCGCAGAAGTACACTTTATCAATCTTCAATGTTTCTTTCACAGTTTTCTGTAGAAATACAATGGTATATCCTGTATATATGCAGTATATCCTGTTTACCATCATGTCAAATACATGTTATAGTCAGTGTATACTGCATCTGCATGTAAAATGAGATTTGTTTGGTCTGTAATTGAGAAAATATAAGTCCCAGTGCATAGTCTTACCTAATTTTTCAGCCTGATCTCACGAAAAAATGTAAGTATTTTACGTTTTGGCAGTTTTGTGGCTAATTCGTACAAATTCGTATGAGTTTAGTCGTACGAAATTGTATGATTTTAAAAAGGAGGCATGGCACCTAAGCCCACCCCTAAACCCAAGCGTCATTTGGGGATGAGCAAATCACACTAAAATATACGAATTAGATCGTATAAAATTCGTACAAATTAGCCACTTAATGAAAAAGTTACGAATTGCCGTGAGATTGTGTTGAATTATTGGGTGTGCTGTTGATTTAAACAGTTTTTTTTGTTTTTTTTAATTAGAATTTGTGATCTAGAAGTCGCTATCTAAACTATACATCAGTCTATTTTTATTTAATTTTTTGATTTTCATATTTACTTAAAGGGCACCTATGACGAAATTCATTTTTTAGTAGCTGTTTGGATAGAACTTTGTGTAGGTTTAGTGTGTACACAGTCATATTGGAGGGATATAAAGACAATACGACTCTTTATTATTTACGCTAAAATAGGATCCAATTCCCTCCCATTTTGAGACCCTCCACAACATGACGTAGGAGTTAATCTATCACCACAGCCAAATCTAGGTACAATTATAAAAGAAAACAATTTAATCCCGGTTTGTGGATGTTAAATCAGGTTTATTTTGTACATTAGCACAACGTATAGAAGTCGCATTAAGGGCAAAGGCAACAAAAACAGCTACATTGTGTTCAGAGTAGAAGGTTCCAATGTTCTGTAAGGTATAATAAATAATCTGATGGGTGTTTTGAGCTGAAACTTTACAGACACATTCTGGAGACACAAAAGACTTATCGTAAATCTTGAAAAAAGGGTATAGGTGCCCTTTTAAAGGCAATAATGGGTAAATAAAATATAAACGTAACCCAGCAACTGTTATGCTTGAGTTATTACTATCTCTTTAAATATCTGTACATCAGATTATTATATCAGATTGCTCATCAGTCGTCAAATGCATATCAGTTGACTAGACTTGAACAGTTGTTCTATTGATACTTAAACAACTACAAGTCGTCACCTTGTAATTATAAGGTTCTATCTGCGTTCCGAATGATTTTGAGATATTGAGCTTCAAAGTACAGTATGTGTGTAACATTTGTTTTTTAAATAAAAAGTCTTCAAATGTAAACAACTTATAAAAAACAACCCATAATGTAAATAAGTTGTCATTTAATGAGAATATGTGAATAACTCAATTCTGACAAAAATGTCAGATAGAACGATTATAATTCTAAGGTGACACATTATGTAACGATGTAATAGAAGTCTCAAACTTTTCTTTTGTTGTGTCATGCTTCAGAGATACCCATTTAGTGGTAGAAGCATGTCTGTTTTTTTGAAGGTGCCATAGAATACCCTGAGACCATATGTCATATTCAGTAATTCTTTGAAATCTAGAAGGAATTGGTAGGTGAAAAAAATCTCAAGAAACACTTTTCCGTGTCCATTTGCAACCCTTGGAATTAGGATGAAATGCTCTCATTTTACCTGAAGATCAGGGTTGTGAATATTAATGAGTATGAATGAGCGCTGTATATATATATATATATATATATATATATATATATATATATATATATATATATATATATATATATATATATATATATTATGTGCATAATGAATATGAATGAATATTAATGAGCTCCGCTCTGATGCTCAGCATGGCTTATGTCAGTCACTGATGTTCACATAGAGTGATGTACTATGATATACACATGCACAACAAGTGCTGTGCTCTGGTTTGTATAATTTTTCTGTGGTCTTTTATTTAAACAAGATTTTTATAATAATGAAACGATGGTGTCTTATTATTCAACTGTTTCTTGGTACTGTGTTTCCTAACCACATTCCTGGAGGACCACCAACACGGCCTGTTTTGTCTGCCACAATCATCACAGGTCTTTCAGTCTCTACTAAAGAGCTGATGATCTGAATCAGGTGTGTTTGGTTAAGGAGATATGGAAAATGTGCAGAGCTGGTGGTCCTCCAGAAACTTGGTTGAGAAACACTGCCTTAGTTACCCAAATTTTTCTGCTGTTCCCTACCCCTTTATCATAGGCGGGCATTGACTTTACAGCCTTTGTTATTCATCTAGAGCAAAACGACATACGTGCATGTGTTCTAAAGCAGTGGTTCTCAAAGTGGGGGTCGGGACCCCCCGAGGGGTCGCGGGGCAATGAAGGGGGGTCACCTGGTGATTTCCAAAAATCTATTTTTATTAAACCATAAGAATTAACATATTTCATCCATAACTATACTGAAAATAAAAATAGTCGTTTATAGTTACTATATACTATATAGTTACTATAGTAGCTTATAGTTACTAGTTCTATTGGATTGCGACCCCTGGGGTAATTACATTATGTTAAAGGCAGCAATATAGCCTCAGATGCATTTTGATTTTATAACATCAGGCTATACTTTCTGGCACATTTAAAGCACTGACACAAATTTAATTGGTGTGTCTGTGTCATTGCATGCAAGGTTTCTGTATTTATAACCACCTCAGAGGATATTGGGGGTCGCGAGTCACTGGCATTGTTATTTTGGGGGTCGCGGGCTGAAAAGTTTGGGAACCCCTGTTCTAAAGGATTGTCAGTTTAACTTCTGATATAAATTTTTCTTAAACACACACACCAAATGTGCACACATAAAGCTGTCTGGCAGTCAGCATGTTGCATGAGTAAACTAAGTTCTTTATTGTGTCATCTGTCAAACACTCAGAGTCACGTCAAAAGCACAAAAAACAGGATGTCACATAAAGTTGCTGATGTCTGTGGATGTAAACAGATGGGGAAGAGATATGTGTATCAGCATATTTTTAATTTATGAAACAGGGCAAGACGAAAACACTACTAAAATCAAAAAGTAAAAGCCAAGGAGTCTGAGCGAGTTGAGCAATAGTGCTTACTGACATAATGTATGCTCAAACAGCAATGATGCACACATTACAGTTGTAAGCCAGGCACTCTTACAAAACAAAAAGAGCAGTGATACAAATGCTGCAGTAGCTAAAGAACTACTGAATGCAGACTGCATTAGTCTACAGTAAATCTGTGATTTAGTTGTGGATCAAATGCCTAATTTATGCAGGAATCCAGGTAAATATATCAGGTACTTTTTCTTGCAAGAAGTGTACTATACATCCTGGCACATCTTTATGATTCATCGATGCATCCCTGACACAACAACATTACCGCCTCCCAGCGTGAGTTTTGCTCGTTTCCAGAATGCTTCATTAATCATAAGAAATAAAAAATAAATCCTGCATTACTATGCCCTCAGAAGTTGTTGAAAGCTACAATCTTCAATCTATTTTTATCGCTTGCTATGGAATGTGCGTAATTCACTGCATAAACAAGGTTAAATATGACGAAGAAGAAAAAAATGAATGTAATGGATTTCACTGGTTGATTAGGTGGAACAAGCTACACTCTAGGCTCCTTCATGTGAACGGACAAAAAAGGGACGGAGAGTGAAAGACACAGAAATGGAGAGCGATATCAGAGTCGAGGGGGTCAAAATAACAAGAGCAGAAATAAACCTCTAGTGGGGTGCGAATCAGCCAGAGGTGGGGGAACGAGAGAGCGGGAGAGCTGGAGAGAAGCACATAAAAGTATAGACACACTTCTGCGTTTGAGAAATGCATGCTGACAGAGAAAGAGAGTGCGCGAGAGCCACATGAAAGGCTGGAGTCACCTCTCTGTTTGAATAAGGTATGCTGACACTCCATCAAACCCGCCGACAGAAGTGACAGCCCATTGTAGAGGAGCAGAACAAAGAACCGCATGTGTGGATGATGCGCATGTGTGTGTGTGTGTGTGTGTTTGTATGAAGAAGTTACAACCAACTTTGTCCTGTTGCGTTCCATCTTACTATCAAGCTTAATTTTTCACAGCTTTTTTTTTACATGCCAAAGTGATTATGCAGCACTTCTCATTTTCCTACATATCTGATACAGTCTCTCTCATATTTGACCAAAATTATACAGTTTTTTTTTTTACTGGCTCCATTTATTTTGGCGGTGGTGTATTCCAGACTAATAATGTCCAGTAGATAGAGCCTCCAGCATAGATCAGTTGGAGCAGATGAATCCAACCATAGTTTCAGGATTTTTTTTTATTTTATTTATTTATTTATTTTTTGCAGCAGCAGCAGTCAGAATAACTGACAGTCCTTTTTTGGTTGATGGATAAGGAGAGTGATGAATCGTCCAGCATAAGAAAAAGCAATGGGTCACATTCGATCTGAGTTTCCATTAGTTCTGATAAAATTCTCGTACCTTGGTCCAGAATAGTGCAATTTGGGGACATCCCTAGAACATATGCAGGCCCGGATTGGCTAATCGGGAGGACCGGGAGAATTCCCGGTGGGCCGGTCCATTTTTTGGCCGCGAGGGCCGGTGTCCCTAGCTCCAGAATCTGTTGCTCTCAGCAGTCACACTTTTTAAATTTATTTATTTATTTACTTGACCACAGCCTTTTTATTCATTATTTTACCGCAGCTCTACTATTTTTATCTATTTTTTCGCGGCCTTGTGAGCAAGATGCAGCCTGCATGTTAATGATGATATAACTCAGATGAGTCACTAGTTAATGTATAGCTGTTGTGGTCCAGTGGTTAGCATGTTAGGTTATGATGCCACTGACCCGGGTTCAACCCTTGTTTGAGTGATTTATTTTATTTTATTTTTTTTTTTCATTTTTATTGTTAAGACATATAATACTGTTAGGGATGTTGAACATTTGAAGTTCTAAAGCAGCTGTTTTCTCAAAAAAGACGTGATAGTGTCATTAGAAACTGAATTGGAAATTACCTTATTTTAATATAGTCAGTCGTGAACTGAGGTGGGCCGGTCTGAGGCTTGATACTCCAGGGCTGAAAAGGAGTCCCACTCCGGCCCTGAACATATGTATATACCTTGTGTAGAGTTGTTGCATAAGTGACAAAAGGGGTCTGATTTTCTTTTCATTTTAAATAACAGGCGATTCATTTTCTTAACATGAATAATAATTTTCAATGCATACATATTAAAAATAAATACACATTTTACCAGTACTTCATGATTTTATACAAATGTCTTTTGAAAATATTGCACATGGCAAAATACAGTGTGATCTCATTGCTTATAGACTAAGATTGGATGATATCGACCAATGTGGCATCGTCGTTGACAAACTTAGTTGGTAAAAAGGTGCACAACTAACAGGAACCAACCAACAGTATCTAAGATTTTAGCTAAAATTAATAATTACAACTGTGAAAGTGAAAGATTAAAGCAGTGTGCTGACGCTGTGACACGTTACCTGATAGATTTAAAAGTCAGAATAGTTGTTAAACAGAGACAAGATGAATTAAACATCACATTTAACAACTATAGAGAGATGTCATCCAGCGGTACATCCTTGATAAACTGTATGTGCACTGCTCTCTGTGGTTTTGTGCTCAAAGCACCCACTGACTGCCTGGAGCTCAGATGCGTGCATACGCTGCAGCGCATGACAGTGTGTGTGTGTGTGTGTATTTGTGTGTGTGTGGTCACGTCATGTGCATTTTCAGCGGTATAGTGTGGAAGGAGGGCTCTTTAGAAATGTTAGGTGAAACGCCAGTGTGGACATGGATCATTTTAGTTCAAATATGCCATTAAAAAATAAGACGTATTAGTGTAAACAGGGATGTGAGTATGTTTCGTGGGAGGGTTGCTGCTGCGACGAGGGTGGGGTGGAGGATTGCGATGCCGACTCAGCATTGTGATGTCTTATCGACCATCGGCAATGGACGATGGCATCGTCTATCGAATCAACCCTATTATAGACAATAATGCAGGATTGTTCCAGAAAAAAAAGGTTTTGCCTTTGTTTTTCCTTCTGTATTTTGGTTCTACAGTCACATTGTACCTTAACAATCTAAGATGAATTTTACAGATCCTAAATATTGTAATCTTGGTAACTGATCTCGGGCTAATTTGGTTGTTCGAACAAGTTCGCAAATCAAATTAAAATGTCTGGATAAACTGATCTGAGATCCCTGTGTGTGTTGTCAAGGACCAATCTATCAAAATCATGATCACCAATGCAATGATTGGCTGACGGCACAGCAGCGTAATGATAACATCTGATTAATATTCAATTATCCATGTGAGCAAAATTGTATAAAATTCGTAGTAAGCGGTTTGTAAAATATGACACGCAATAAATTTCCACATTTGTTGTGAGCTGCAAGCTTTACAATTTCATGTGGCAAGAATATTTAACAATTTATTTAGTTTTACATTTAAAGCGGATTTTCTTTATTATAGTAGCCCAGGCCTATCAAGTTTCTTAATTAGCGATATTAAGTTCATTTTTGGCATTTTGATATTGGTAAAGGTGTCTGCAACTTTTACAAAGCATCATATCACCCTCATATTAGCTGTAAAAACGTGCATGACTGCATAAATTATTACTCCTTTAAAAAACAATCAAGCAAAAACAGTCGAATATTGTGCATGTCTCTTATCATACACAAATTGTAAAGCTGGGTCAGTACTTTATAGTACACAATTGTATCTAAAAAGTCGATATTAATAAATGTTCTCTTTGATCCCTGTGGGAAGAACCACCACATTTTCTACATTTATTTTGGAGAGCAGACTGCATAAGTTTTGTTTATATATATATAAACAAAATACATAAATATTATTAATATTAAATATTATTATAATTTATACATTTATACATTAGTTTTTTACTATTTGACTATTTTTCCAAGTGTAGGTTACTACTGTTATAAAATATCAATATTCGGTACATTCTTTCAGTATTACCTTTGCTTGAGAAGACCCTAATCCTGCAAAGATAAGATCTAATCCTGTTTATATGAAATAAGTCTGCTCCCGAGCAGGTTTGCGCTATCAGAACTGTTGCTATGACAGCAACTCTCGGATGAGTTTTAAAGAACAAAACGATCCTGGATCGTGTCAAATCGTCAATAACTAAATCCAGCTTATTGAGTAATCCATGTACGAAGAACGGACCACAGAAGCAATTTTTCAGAGTTCCTAGAACTATTGGGAGGAGGACACACTTTTTTGGAAAGTTCATTCTAGAAATGGTAATGATTTAAGTTTTAGCACAGCTAAACTAAACTACTGAAGATCCTACTCTAGGGCAGGTTTTAATAGGGTTAGGGTTAAGCTTAGATAGGCAGACACTCCATCAAACTTTCTGACAGAAGTGACTGTCCATTGTTGAGGAGCAAAACAAAGAACATCATGTGTATTATGCGTCTCTCTCTGTGTGTGTGTGTGTGTGTGTGTGTGTGTGTGTGTGTGTGTGTGTGTGTGTGTGTGTGTGTGTGTGTGTGTGTGTGTGTGTGTGTGTTTTATGAAAAAGTTACGCCCAAGTTTCTGTCCTGTTGCGTTCTGTCTTACTACAGAGCTTCATTTTTCGCAGCTCATTTTCACATGCCATAGTGATTATGCAGCACTTCCCATTTTCTTAACGTGAATAATAATTCTCCAACAGCATCCCTGGTTACGGTTCATATGGTGGAAAACTAAATGAAAAGTCATGCAGGTATCTGGCAGCTACCAATTTAACACTCACACAATGTGTGTGTGTGCGTGCGCCAGAGGATTTGCTTAAGTACTGTGTAACTAAATGTTCCAGTAGTGTAGGTTTTTGAATATGTATAATCTCCAAGTCCTCGGAGATAGCTATGATTTTTAAAACGCTCATTCATAAACTGCTCAAATATTTACACTGCGGTCTTCCACTTTGGCTGAAGCAAGCAGAAGACGTGTGAAAAATAGCCTGGAAAGGATTTAAGTTAACATTGTGTGAGTCGGAGGTTAGCGTGTTCTGGAGCTGCAAAAGATGTAATCACATAACAGTTACTCACAACTTTAAAAGCCTCCTCCTACAGAAACATCTCACCGCGGCTGCTTTGAAAACCAGTACGAGGCTTTAATGTATCTAATGCTTGACTTTGAAATGGGTTGTGAGATCAGTGGAGAGTACAGATGCTCTGTGAAACAGAAATCAGGGTCATGTTTTTAAATACACGATTAAGTGAAGCAAATGAGATCTGTTTGGGTGGGCGAAAGACATCGGGGACTATAAGAGTATGTGTGTAAGAATGATTGAGATAAATAGATTTGCGTGTTGGCTTTAGATAAAGCTAATGGTTAACAATTTGCATGAACACATCTGGGATTTAAATTTTTTTTTTTTTTTGCAAATGCAATGAATGACTGTAGCTTAGATGTAATGTATCTAATTAAACAATACATTAAACAAAACTCTAATATTGTGAAAATACTATTACAATTGAATATAAATATATTTTATTTTAACATAATGCACTGTGCTAATCGGCTACTCATTTAATGTGTCCCTTTTTAGTATACTGCTTTAATACATCTTACTTCTGATAAGTGTTTGCAGGGGAGAATGGGGCGCAAAGTAACACTTTTTGGTTGTGGCCAAAAAATGAACAAAGTAATGGGGTTAGATAAACCATATTTTTACCATCACACAATCCTCTCCTACAAATGAGCACTGAAAGTATGATCACCAGTCCTATGATTTCTGTAGAGTGTTGCCAAAAGTGCCAGGAGTAAAAATGATACCATTTACCTCACCTGCGGGGCAAGTTGTAACAGACAGAGGGTTAGTTTTAACACATGCTTAAAAAGTCAGATTTCACACAATTAATTTAGTCAGTTCTTGACTCATAATATTTTTTTTATTCTACATAGCACAGCATGTTTTTTTTTTATTTATTTATTGGATAACCACATTTGGATTTATTTGCATTATCATCCATTATTATACAATGCATTTTTTTACATTATTAGCAATAAATTATTTTTTTTCTATTGAAAAATATTAACTACCTCACCAAGAAAATTATCTGGACAGCATTTCTTAACTTAATTTCTTAACTAATGTGGCTAGACACACTTAATGCATTTTTTTCAAAACATCCCATAATTTCTAAAATATCAACCTTAACCAAATGACTGATATGTCGATTTAAGGCAAAAGTACCAGAACTAATACATATACTATGAAAAATATGAAAATGTGAAGTGTAAGGCCTATTTTATTAGAAACAAATATTTAAAATAAAACATTTTTTGAAAACTAAATCATCTTTATTGTTTGAAGTATGCCACAAAACAATTCAGATTTACATTTAACATGCTTTTTTTTTTTTTTTTTTTTTTTACAAGAAAACCAATATCAAGTGTAGTAGTGCAACAGGATTCTGTTTGCTAGATTTTAGTTGTATGTGTAAACCAATATTTATTACAGTCAGTCTTTAAATTACTTTAGTACAGTCATTCTTTAAAACAGTTAAAACATGGTCAGCTTTGGTAGAGCGGCAGTCAAAGGGTTAAAAAAAACATTTATTTTTTAATGTAAAAAGTATTACACTTAAATTCAGAAAAGATTTTGTTTGTTTAATTGGTGTCCAGCAGTGTGTGGCTTATTTGTAACACTCTATTACAACTAACCTTAACCTTTCCTCAAAACCGGCTAGCAGTCACTGTGTTTTTCACATCTTTCAAAATGGTTCCATCTTTTAGCTGAAAAACACAACAATTCACAGATTATATATATATATATTTCTTCTGTGTTTCTTATTTAAATTATGCTGAAATTTTTCAATAATTGACAGGAAGATGTCTGACGACACTGTGGGGAAAATTTCAGAAGCATACCATGGTTAACCCTTAGCAAATACCTTAAAACTCTGTGTTACATTTTACCCCGTGCTCCTCTATTCTTAAAAAAACACTGACCCCAACTTTTGCACAGCAGTGTGTCTAATCCTGAGAAATATGACATCTAATATTTAAAAAAGCATAAATTCCCTATTAGTCAAGCTACAATAATCTTGATTACATTTCTGACCATATCCAATATTCAAATAAAAATACCTATTAAAAATAAATACATATTTCACCAGGACTGCATGATTTTTCACAAATGTCTTTTCAAAATGATATTACACATGCCAGATTACATTGTGGTCTCATTGCTTATAGACTATACATGCAGGATGGTTCTAGAAAAAAAGAGTTGCCTTTGTTTTTCGTTCAGTTTCTTGGTTCTACTGTCAGTAACGGCAGGACTTTCCCACTAAAAGCACATTTTTACAGTTCCTAGAACTATTGGGTGAAGGACCCACTTTTTGGAAAGTTCATTCTCGGAATGGCAGTGATTTTAGTTTTAGGAAAGCTAAACTAAATTACTGAAGGTCCTACTCCAGGGCAGGTTTTAATAGGAACTAGAGTGATGTAAATGTATGCTAATTGGGTGCCATGCAAAACCCTGGCACAGTATTTCCAAGTGTTACAAGACATGCACATTCAAAATGCCAGTGTTATTGGCATTTATCTATTGCCTAAATATGTGGCGTTGTGCTCTGTTCTCAATTATATGTAGAAGTACAGGTTGTCACAGTGGATTTTGCCCTTTTTGCAGTTTCAAATTTATATGTTTGAACTTCATCTTCATTATCACAAAACATATGGCATACGATGAAAACCTCATTAATCATAGTGTCCTCCATCCTTCATATGATGGTTTTGTTGAATACTGATAACATTGTTTGCCTGTTTACGAACTTTAGAAATCCTAGTGATTGTACAAATCCAACCTGGAAATTAGTAGGGGGCAAATTAAGTTCTGAAGTAACCATGACTGATATCTAGTTCCTATAACTGACTGGAAGAATTATGCATCTTGTCTCTGATAGCACAACAAAGAAATACTGGTCACACTTTACAATGAGGTTCATTAGTTAATGGTAGGTAATGCATTTACTAACATGAACAAACAATGAACAATACATTTACTACAGTATTTATTCATGTTAACAAACGTTAAATAATGAAAATACAGTTGTTCATTGTTAGTTCGTTAACTCATGGTGCATTAACTAATGTTAACAAGCAAGGACTTAAATGTTAATAATGCATTAGTAAATGTTTAATTATGATTAATAAATGCTGTACAAGTGTTATTCATGATTAGTTCATGTTAGTAAATACATTAAGTTATGAACCTTATTGTAAAGTGGTACCAAAATACTTGAGAAATTGTTGAAAAAATAAAGAAATATTTCGTTGTAATCCTTCTAATTGAGATGACAGCGGAAGTCACACAACAGGACAAAATGTAATAGGCAAATGTGTTAACAGCCTTTATAAATAAGATTTAAAACATAATGTCATTACAATGACAACTGAATCCAGTATAATCGAATGTACAGTTGTCAGCATATATGAGTACACACCTCACAAATCTCTCTTTTAAATTTTAATTTTAATAGGAAGCTATTTAATATTACATTTGTGCATATACAATAAATTAGTCAGTACGTAAGCCAAATCTGGAGCTTATCTAACAAAATAACTTACAATAACGGTCCAAAAACAAGTACACCCAAATTTTTATGTTATAGAAAAATATTAAATACAAATTTAAAAAAAGAGAAAAAATCAAGAGATTCAAAAAAATGAAAAATATGAATTGAAATTTTGTAGATTGTAAAGAAAAACATTTGTATAACTTCAAAAATAAAGTTAAAACTTGATTAAGGTGTACTCCCACTAGGTACAGTTGCCTTGAACCGGGCCAAAGCACGCTTGTCCCCCCCTCCCGTCTCCCCCGACGGCCCGCACTCACACCACAATCGGGCCTGGGCACGCTTACATCATTAATGCTGCGCTGTTCAGTGAGAAGCGCTCTCACTCAGCAGCACAGTGGAGATTTCTCTAGTTATATCAATTCAGTCGTTTGATATGCAGTGACATGCAGTCAAATATTTCAACAAACAGTCCTTATGCTGCGTTCACACCAGACACGGCACGCGTATTAAGCACGAGTGATTTACATGTTAAGTCAATGCAAACGCGCGAATAGACATCCTGCGTTTTGCGCGAAACTCTCGAATTTGAAAATCTGAACTTCAGCGTACATTCGCGCCGCGTTAACCAATCAGAAGCTTGCTCTTGTGGGGGCGTGATTGTGACGTAGAACCTGTTGTCGGTGTTCCTAGGGAAATCCTCCAGCCTTCACCGACAACAGTTCATCAAACTCGGTTTGGCTCAGTCAGAAGCACCGCTGAAAGCCTCCGTCATCCAGGTTAAGTTTCTGGAGGAGTTTATGAGCTCACAGAGCTGGATGCACCTCTGAAAGGATGTAGTGGACTCAGACACAGCTCTAAACGTATCGACGCTATTTTTCAGCCTTCATAAAGCACATAAACACTGTTATTTTCTTCATAAAATCCATGTTAGCCATTTAGCTATAAAGCTAGAGTCTTCGGACAGACAGAAGCCCTGCCCATCACGCGAATCCGCGTCTGCTCTGAAGTGAATTTGACTCAAATGTTCACGCGGCTATTTACGCGCGAATAGCGCGATTTATCCTGGTGTGAACACAGCATTAGGGATGCGGTGACACGCTCATAAACAATCATAAAGCCCTCGTGCTGCAGGAATGAGGAGGTCTGCTAAAGGGGTGGAGCTGTCGTGCTGTGAGCAGTTTGTGTCTTTAATAAACTGCGGCAGTTTGCGTTCACTGAACAGTAGGAATAATTAATAAATCCATATGAAACAGTCCCTTAAAGTCGCCTCTCGCTTTCAGTTTCGGGCTTTGGCGCGTTTTGCACTCACACACAAGCGTACCGTGCCAAAGCCCAAGTGAACCGCGTTCAGGCCCACCTCTTCCAACCGGGCCAGGGCCGGCCAAGTGAACCGTGCCTGAGCCCGATTCAGCGCACTTACACTTCTCAAACGATCCGGGAAACGGGCCTGGGCACGGTTCGGATAGCATAGTATGAGTGTGCCCTAAGTTACTAAATTAAGTTAATGTAACATAAAAACATATTGACATGACTTTATGATCATATCATTGTTTACGCTGTATGAATACTTAAGCAATTGCATTGATGAAATCTAATCAAATGTCATCAGTTTATATGATGCGGTAGGAGTAATAATACTTCAAAAATCTTGAACAGAGTTCATTTGGAGGCCAAATCTCCAAGTCATTTCTAAATGTGGTGTTTTAACCAGATATGCAGCACGTCTTGATCAATTTTAGCTCCATTTAAATGAAGTGCTAATCTAAATGAGCTCTTTTCTGGGGTGACACCCGGAAGTGTTGCTGGGATCCGGCAGTTTTATCTGTAATTTCATTTATGAGAAGGAAAGAAAAGTAGCGTTTTGAAGGAAATCTGTGTAAGAGCGTGTGTGGCTTCATGTCTTTGTTAGATCTGTCGGTGAAAGTGTGAGTGGGCATAGCCTCTGGTATGGCTGTCTTCAGTGAGCTAATTATACAGCAACCTAAATATTTAATGCTCATCAGTCTTTAATTAGCTACAATAACACGTGCAATCAGCGCAAAATAACAGTGATGACTGAGATTCAGCCTGGCACCTGCCATGCAACGTGCCACCCAGAGAGCAGAGACAGACCCTCAACCACAGTGCAAAAACAGAAAGACAACATTACAGCACACACACAGCGAGAGTGTGAAAAAAACAAGCACAATGTAAATTGAGGGGGGGGGGGAATGGTGCAACAATTTTCACTCTTAAATTGTGGGTAGCTTTTCTTGTTTGCTACTTTGGTCGCACTTTACTTGAAGGGGGTGCTAATAAGACTGTCATGAAACATTCATAATTGTGACACGCCATGAATATGAATGAGCTAATTTCTTCTGTTGTTTGTGTTGTGACAAAATGCAGCTCGTTTTTTTAAAGTTTTGTGTTGTGAGAAAAATGCAGCGTGTTTCTTTAGTTGTTTGTGTTGTGGGAATTTGCTGTCAAACTGATGAAGATAATTTTTTTATTTGCTGGTGTTTTCTGTAATTGCTTGTTGAAAGTGTTTTCAATTGCAGAGCGTTAAGCTCTCTCGGCCACTGTAGTATTGACACTTTTACTGGGAAAATTCAAATGTGAACTTATTTTTTTTCCGCTTAAGTGAAGTTTATTCATAAACTAATTTCGAGAGGATCACGTGGTTATGATTGAACACTGCTTGTTCTGCATTAGCATGCATGATCCACTAGGGATGTAACGATATCAGAATTTCACGGTACGGTAATACCTCGATATGAATGTCACGGTACGGTATTTATTGAATCATTTACAGGAAAAAACAAAACTTATGAAAATACTCCAAAAAAGTGCCAAAAGTGTCAATGACATACAAATTAGCCATCTATCTGTAAGCTTTGAAACAGGAACTTCAATTTTAATAACAAAAAAATATTAAACCATGTAAAAAAATAAATAAAGTTTCAATTTAGTATTGTTGAAAACTCATCACATTCAACATTTAATCACTCACTCACTTAGATAGAGATGGGTTTAAAGGAAAATTATCATATAAATATAATCTGGTAAAAGCTGGTATCTCTGGGCATTTACAATGTCCCCTGCAACAAAAAAAAACCCCTCTCATTTGGGACTGAGGTTTCTGGGACAAGAGAGATATGACTTGGCCCAGGTTGACAGCAGTGGGTAACGTTGTGCATTGTCTTTCCCCCACTTGAGAGGACAAACCATGAGTAAGATAGAGGTCTTATGTCTGCATCAATCTGAACAGTGTGCTGACAACACCGCTATTCAGTATGCGCGCGACAACACAGCTGATAAGAACTCGTGCGACAACACCGCTATTCAGTATGCGCGCGACAACACAGCTGATAAGAACTCGCGCGACAACACCGCTATTCAGTACGCGCGCGACAACACAGCTGATAAGAACTCGTGCGACAACACCGCTATTCAGTACGCGCGCGGCGACAACACCCGCTTTAGAGTTTTCCAGCTCTTTTTCATCCCCGCTTCTAGCAGCACACTCCATTTCCACATTACTGGATCTGTAGCGACAACAGACCGCAAGGGATGATGGTCAAGCATGGGCTGATGGGAATTGTAGTTTTCGCTACCTCCCGTTCGCTTCATTCGCCTGAGCAAATTTTCTCAGAAGACCTATAGTTTTACCGAGTCATGCGACTTCGGTAATATCGAAAAAAATTAATATTGCGGTATGACGGTATTTACAATACCGTTACATCCCTATGATCCACCAATCAGGCCATTCCTAACCCACTATAAAGAGCCAAGGTTTTTCACTACAGTCATCTTCGATTTGAAGAATCCCCCCTTCCACCCCTCTTCGCCTTTCCCTCCATAGGGCAGCACAGTGGCCCAGTGGTTAGCACTGTTGCCTCACAGCAAGAATGTCACCGGTTCTAGTCTTTTAACAGGCCGGTGGTCGTTTCTGTGCATAGTTTGCATGTTCTTCCCTTGCTCGCGTGGGTTTTCCCCGTTTCCTCCGGTTTCCTCCCACATTCCAAAAGCATGCACAACAAGTGAATTGATCAATCTAAATTTTGCACTACAGTCAATCTCTCATCCTGCAGCATGTCTCTTCATAGTATTCAATTTTTAGTCATCAGTTCTTATCAAAGGAGAGTTGTCGAGATCTACCTGCGCTCAAAGCTCCCCTCTCGCCCTTCAAACGGGAGGGAGCCCAGGGCTCAAGGACCTTTTGGGCTCAGGGCTCTCTCCCGGGACAGCATGCCAAACTTGCTTATAATCAACCATCAGCTAACTATGAACTCTTGAAAAAAAAAGTGAGCAGCAAAATATTCCTGACACAATTATAATGGCCACAGGACGCTCATGTTCATGTCAGATTTGAGACAAGCTATTTTGTCTTAGTAATGTCAAGCTGTCATGACAAAGACAACGACAGATTATGATGTGTTTGTCAAGTTGTCATAACAAAGACACCTCAAGCAATGTCACCTTTGCATTTAATGTAACCGAGAGAATGACAAAATGCTAAAAATCTCCTTCACATTCATGACATGTCAGGTTATGATTATAGGTGTAATGGCAGTCTTATTAGCACCCCTTGAAGTAAAGTGTTACTGCAGCTTTTTACTAATAATATAATATTTTAAAGCAATTTTAAAATATTACATTTCATGTGTGTAATGACGCTGGTCATAAGTGTCAGGATAAATTGAGTTGTTTCTTAAAAGTGAGAACTGTTTCTGAACTGCCTGGAATCAGATGTCAGTATTTCCACTCTCACTTCCTGCACAAGCCTACGAGGGTTTGTAAGAAATCTGCATAATGCCAGCCTATGGTGTTCACTGGCTGCCGGTGAAGTCAAACACTGCAGTTGTAGCTGAGGATTGGGAGAGTTTGGTTTGTGTTGACATGTCTTGAAGATGATGTTTTCTGAGCTCCAAAGGAAAATCCATTTCGCATACACTTTCAAAAAGATTCAGATCGATGAGTTAAAGCCAATTCAATTGTTACTGTTTGTTTAAAAGATCCAACAAGCCCTCCAGAGGTAGAATTCAGGGTCTCGCTTTATTTTAGGGTACAATTCTCACTATTAATAAACCACTAACTTTGATTTTTGCTTCATTGAACCCCTAATTTGCTCATTCTAAATAGTTAGGTAGAATTAGGTAGAATTAGGGATGTACCTGTAGAATAAGAACATGAACTTTACACATACTATACATACTAACAGGCACGTGCACACATAGGGCTCAACCTGTGCAGTGCACATGCCCTTTAGTCTTGGATAGTAAGTGCCCTTCCAAGATGATCAAAAGTGCCCCCGCGACACCCCCCTCCTCCCCTATAGTAGGCGCGCGACAACACCGTTGATCAGAACGCACGCGACAACACCGCTCTTCAATACTAATACTAATACTAGTACTACGACAACGACAACAACAACAACAAACACCCAAACCCCCCCCCCACCCACACACACACACACACACACACACCTCACCACACCCCACCCCACCCCCAACCAACCCCCGTTCTTCAAAAAATTTATCCTGCACATGCCCTTTGGACAGTCTCTGCACGGGCCTGCATACTAAAATTGGTATTTAAAATAAAGGCTTACCAAGACTCAACTCATATTGGTGTTTAGTATCTGTTTAGTGCATGGATTGTAAACATCAGACCAATCATTTCCGTATGACCAATCAGAGCAGAGTAGGCTTTAGGAAGGAAGGAGTTTAGAAAGAAGAGAACAGATTATTAAATTAATTTAGATGTTTCAGATATTGGGATAAAAAAAGAGCTGATGCAGCAATGCTTATAGTCTTTTGATGTATGTAAACCTGTTTTAGAAGACAATGCGTAGCCTGATTTAGTTTGGCACAATAGAGGTGCCTTAAATGTGATGTTTAAAAGTTTATTTTTCTCAAATATACACCGATAAAGCTACGGTCACACTAGAGTTTGAGCGTGCAAAATTCTGTTGTACGGCGCTGTGAAAAGGGGTGGGATTAAACAAGATGATTAAACATTTAAAAAAGTGATTGGTCCATATTTGAAATTTCGGTCCAGAGAGGTCATGTATTGATGTTCGATTGGTCTATGGGGAGAAAAGTCTACTGTGGCGCAGCTTAATTTAGTTTTATAAACATCTTTTGTATGGTATGTTTTTATTGAAATAGATAATTTATGTACAAATATAGGATGAAACAAAAAAAAAATAGAATGATCCGTATGAAAATCTGAAAATTACTTTAGAAAAAATATTTGTAATTTGTTTTTGTATAAGTAATTGTATTACTATTAGACTTTTAAAAATTCATGAATTGTAATATTATAATTAATTTACCCAACATAGGCACATTCTGAAAACTTAGCCTTATATACATTTCTGGAGATCGCAAATTATGTAGCCAGAGGTACGTACATTTTGTCTTAAAATAAACACTACGAGGTGGTATATCCCGGTTCCTTTTCTCGCTTACCAGCTGACCACTTACTTCCATAAAGACGGCTTTTCCGCGGTTAACAGTTGGTTCGGCAGCTTGACATGTACGTCATCGGACTTAAGAAGCAGAGGTGGAGTTGACCGCGACAACTAAGTTTGAGTCAGGTGAAGAACAGTTCTAGAAAGCAGGTAAGACACAAAGAAAAGCTAAAAAATAAAATAAACAAGTAAAAAACGGTGCGAATGTGGTAAAATCTGAAAACCTGGTGAGCTTTTCTTTTTCTGGATTGCTTTTTAAAACATTGTGGTTGGGTTTATGGAAGGGATGGGCAGGTCAATTGGTGCTTAGGGATGTACCTAATCTCACGTAAAGGTGTAAATAGATGTAAATAGCACTTGCGAGAGAAGAGAGATATGAAAAAGCATACACAGCGGCCTCTCGTGGATTCGCGAAAACAAAAACAGCAAAAAAAAAAAAAAAAAAAGTTGCTCCTGGGAGGTATTTTGCTCTCTCCAGAAATGAAAATGGGGGTATGTAATCAGAATGTGCCTGGGTTGAATATACCCTGTGTGACTGAATATAAGTTACTAAAATTACACTTTAATTGATGCAATGAAAATAATCATCTTAACAAAACCTTCAAACAAACTTAAACTTAAGTATATTATTCTAATTTTTGTTTTTTTTTTTGTTTTTTTCTACTTTAAATATATGTTTTTTGTAATAAATATTCAAATAACTATTATTATACTGTATTTCAGCAGATTTTGTAAAAAAAAAAAAAAAGAACAAAAAAAACAAATTTGGCAAAGGACGAAGCAGTGGCGCAGTAGGTTGTGCTGTCGCCTCACAGCAAGAAGGTCGCTGGGTCTCTGGTTCGAGCCTCGGCTCAGTTGCCGTTTCTGTGTGGAGTTTGTATGTTCTCCCTGTGTTTGCGTGGGTTTCCTCCGGGTGCTCCGGTTTCCCCCACAGTCCAAAGACATGCGGTACAGGTGAATTGGGTAGGCTAAATTGTCCGTAGTGTATGAGTGTGTGTGAATGTGTGTGTGGATGTTTCCCAGAGATGGGTTGCGGCTGGAAGGGCATCCTCTGCGTAAAAACTTACTGGATAAGTTGGCGGTTCATTCCGCTGTGGTGACCCCGGAATATTAAAGGGACTAAGCCGACAAGAAAATGAATAAATGAATGAATATGGCAAATTCAGCATCACGAGCAAAATGACCACCTTGTGTCATATAACATATATCGACCAATCAGGACGGTTTGCAAGGCAGAATTTTAAGCACAACCAATCATTTTAAACAGAGACATGTTAAAAAGTAAAATGTTAAGTTCAGAGAATTTAAAATAGAGTTTTTTTGCTGCCTAATGAGTAAGATAAACACAACTGTTTAGGTTTTGATGCCAAAACTATTTTAAGTAATGTGAAGAGATATTAACCTAATATATTTAGTAATAACAACAGCGGGAGTAATTTTCCTGATAATAAAGTATGTGCTGATGCAACACCTTTGTCACTGCTTATTAGAATGCTATTATGAAATATGCTGCATGCTTTATTCTGTGTAAGAAGACACATTATTTCGCCGAATTAATTAATTCAAACATTTGACTGAAGCTGTGAAGTTTTGAGTCAAAACATCATTATATGTGGTAATTACACATGCTCTCAGGTTTAACTGTAGCAACGTTTACTACAAAAGGCAGTAGTTTACAAAGAAGCTGTGTAAACAGCTGTCATTATTGCAGAATGACTATTTGCGATTTGACTTGGGAAAGAACTATGGCTTTGTGTAGTAAACACTGCTCCAGCTGAACACAGGTGCTGGAGATTTACAGCTGATTTATGAATGCGTATGACAATCGCATGGGATTTATTGTTCAGCTCTAATTTACAGTGCCAGTGACTTAAGCCGTGGTCACACAGTGTTTGAGCATTTGAAATTCTGTCGTATGGTGCTGTAAAAAACGGGCAAGATTAAACAACATTATTAGACATTAAAAAGCGAGCGATTACTCCATATTTTCTCTCCAGAGAGGTCATGTTTTGATCTTCACAGGTCAGAGTTCATCAAGCTTGAACTTTCTAACTCAGTGAACTAAAATCCTTAATCGTCCCTGTGAAACACACACGCACACACATACAATACACTCACCAGCCACTTTATTAGGTACACCTTACTAGTACCGGGTTGCACCCCCTTTTGCCTTCAGAACTGCCTTAATCCTTTGTGGCATAGATTCAACAACGTACTGAAAATATTTCTCAGAAATTTTAGTCCATATTGACCTGATAGCATCACGCAGTTGCTGCAGATTTGTTGGCTCCACATTTATGATGCAAATCTCTCGTTCCACCACATCACAAAAGTGCTCTACTGGATAGAGATCTGGTGACTGTGGAGGCCAGTGAACTAGGTGAACTAGGTAAAGTGAACTCGTTGTCATGTTCAAGAAACCAGTCTGAAATAATTCATGCTTGATTGGCGCGTTATCCTGCTGGTAGTAGCCATCAAAAGATGGGTACACTGTGGTCATAAATAGATGTACATGGTCACCAACAGTACTCATTGCTCAATTGGTACTAGTAGGCCCAAAGTGTGCCAAGAAAATATTCCACACACCATTACCCCACCACCAGCCTGAACTGTTGATACAAAGCAAGACAGATCCATCCTTTCATGTTGTTGACGCCAAATTCTTGCCCTACCATCTAAATGTCGCAGCAGAAATCAAGATGCATCACACCAGGCACGTTTTTCTAATATTTTATTGTCCAATTTTGGTGAACCTGTGAGAACTGTAGCCTCAGTTTCCTGTTCTTAGCTAAGAGGAGTGGCACCCGGTGTGTTCTTCTGCTGTAGCCTATCCGCCTCAAGGTTGGACGTATTGTGCATTCAGAGATGCTTTTCTGCATATCTCGGTTGTAATAAGTGCTATTTGAGTTACTTTTGCCTTTCTATCACCAGTCTGGCCATTCTCCTCTGACCTCTGGCATCAGCAAGGCCTTTGGGCCTACAGAACTGCCGCTCACTGGATATTTTCTCCTTTTCAGACCATTCTCTGTAAACCCTAGAGATGGTTGTGCGTGAAAATCTTAGTGGATCAGCAGTTTCTGAAATACTTAGACCAGCTAGCCTGGCACCAACAACCATGCCACGTTCAAAGTCACTTAAATCACCTTTCTTCCCAATTGTGACACTTGAGCTGCAGCATATTGTCTTGACCATGTCTACATGCCTAAATGCATTGAGTTTGTGCCATGTAATTGGCTGATTAGAAACTCGCATTGATGAGCTGTTGGACATGTGTACCTAATAAAGTGGCCGGTGAGTGTGCATATTTCAAGTTAAAATGTGCCCTCGTCTGAGACTGATCCAGGTTGGGTTGTCATCATGAATTAGAAAGTGAAAGCATTCGAAAGCATGTTGAATAAGTAGTGCCATGATTACATCTACTGAGAACTGATCCTTAGTAGAGGCAAGGTGCCATATATTTTTATATGTAATATAATATGTGTGTATTTTCAACCCTTTTTTATGTCCAAAAACAGATAATGTCTTTTTTTGGAGAGAACTTTTGGTGCCTTACAAATCACTTCTGATCTTAACTGTTATCTCTTAGGCTGTTTGAATGTACAGATATTTGTCATAACAATAAAGTAGCTCAAAGCTGAATGCTGAGAAACACTAAAACAGCACAGAATGAGGGAAAGAAAGAGAGAGAGAGATTTGCTCATGTTAGGGGGATGTAGAGGCTCATTAAAAAGAAGAGATCAGTCACAGTGCAGCAGGAGAGACAGAGACAGAGAGAGAGAGAGAGAGATAGCATTTGTCTTTACAGAGAATGTAAGGATGTTCTTTTTGTTGGCCGTTGTGAATTGAATCATTTTTTCCTCATTGTTAACATATGTAAATTCCTGTGTCACTGCTGCTGCTGCAGGCCTTCAGTTCTGCTCACCGTTAGAGGACAAGAGAATGAGGTGTGCGCACACACATACGCACACACATACATACAAACTCCTTTCTCTCTGTCACACACATTTTCCCAATAGACAAAGTTCTCTCTCTCGCACTCACACACACATAATGGCAGAGTCAGAGTAGGACATACGGAACAAGACTGCTGCAACACACTAACATAGTTTTGAAAACATACACACATTTGTTTTCCTGTCCTGGTGGGGAAGGGTTTCATGCAACCTTTTTTAAGAGGTCCTGGCTTTAATGGTGTCACCAAAAAAATATAATATAATATAATATAATATAATATAATATAATATAATATAATATAATATAATATAATATAATATAATATAATGCAAGTACATCGCTGAAGGGGGGATATTTAACAGGTAGCATAGACCAACAAGTATGGACACCCCCATCATAAATTGCAAACTTAACTTAATTAAGAATCCAGTATACTGTGGGGGAAAAAAATGGGTTAAAAAAGAAGTAAAGTTTTAAGAATTGAGTTTCTGTTAATTGTACACCAATACATTTGTTTTACAATTGTTGTTTGTATTTAACTCCATTTCAGCTCCTATGACTATTTTCATAGTGAGTTTCTTATTATAGTATTTTGGTTATTTATAAACTTTTAGTCCAGTTTTTGTTTCTTTAAGACAGTGGTTCCCAAAGTGGGGGCTGGACTACCCGGAGGGACAATGTGGGGAAGTTGCTTGATCATTTCTAAAAAATCAAATAAATTTTAATAAACTGTTATTAATAGACATATTTTATTCAAAACTTAGAGGAGATCGAATTAGTAGTTAATAGTTACATCAAAAAAGCAACATGCAAATAAAAAGCCATCAGCCTTTCAATTTTTTATGTACAACCTTCCCATTTTTCCCAGGATTCTCCCATATTTTACAATTCTATCCCGCTTTCATCCCATAAAAAGTACTTTCTCTGAAGAGTGGCAATAAACATCAAAGAGCCAATCCTCCCTATACACAACCCATACCTCCGAACCACCAGGGGCCACCCCTTACTCTTAAATGTGAATCTGTTCTGTGCTTTTGTTTTATTTATGAAATACTAAAACACTGAAATACTAAAACATGAAAACACTGACATAAATATAAAAAATTCCCTTTCCTTTTCATTACAGTTGTCATCGCCCCTCCTATGCAATCCTCAAAACAGTCATATAGCGGTGTGTGACTGTCAGCATACGCGCTACATTGTGATAAATAGATGCTGTTTCCCAAATAGATTCTGTTCACGCGATTTAAAAAGGAGTGAAAGTCTGGGTTTTGGGTACGTGTTTGAACAGACATATACACATAATTAATGTTAATAACATCTAAAGATGTCGATCAAAACTAATTTAGTCCTAAATGAGCACAAAAAAGTTAGGAAAGCAGTCAAATGCTTTTTATTATTATATTAGATGTGTGCATTTTCAAAGTGACACCTGTTAAATAATATAATCAAAATCCAAATAAATGAGAAATTCATTTGGTGTTCTTTGATCTGAATGTGTAACTTATTCATTCATTCATTCATTTTTTTGTCAGCTTAGTCCCTTTATTAATCCGGGGTCGCCACAGCGGAATGAACTGCCAATTATCCAGCAAGTTTTTACGCAGCGGATGTCCTTCCAGCCGCAACCTGTCTCTGGGGAACATCCACACACACACATTCACACACACTCATACACTACGGAAAATTTAGCCTACCCAATTCACCTGTACCACATGTCTTTGGACTGTGGGGGAAACCGGAGCACCCGGAGGAAACCCACGTGAAGGCAGGGAGAACATGCAAACTCCGCACAGAAACGCCAACTGAGCCGAGGTTCGAACCAGCGAACTTCTTGCTGTGAGGCAACAGCACTACCTACTACGCCACTGCCTCACCTGTATAAGTTATACAGTGAAGAAAAGATTAATGAGATTTGATAACTTGTTTCAATTTCTTTATAACTGTTTGCTAATTTATTTGCTGCTAAATATACTATTATTTTTTTGTAAATAATAATAATAAAACATATTACTGACTGTTTAACTGTTTATTTACAATAAAACAGCTCCAGATGAACATATTTAGTAATTTGGGAATTTTTGAAGGGGGGTTGGGGACATAAATGCCTTATTATGGTGGTCATATCCCTTATTTTCACATTCCAATGTTGACAGGTAAGTATTTATTTTTTTCCATAGCAACACCTGGCGTGATTACTTTAAATTTACGACACAGCAATAGCGTTGGATGCAGCAGATTTAATTTATGGCACCGGGTTAAACTTTCTGACACCTTTATGGCACTCACATACATTAAAAATAAATACAGGCCACGACTGATCATGGAGGATAGTCTCTGAGTGGCGGTCGCCAAAATTACACCAAGAATACACATAGCCAATAGTTGTTTGTGCCCTACTGCATGCAAGGTTTGTGTATTTATAACCACCACCAGGATATTGGAGGTCACTAGGTGCATCCCACATCCCATATGCACTAATCTATGCTATTTTATAGTATAAATAGTGTAAGTAGTGCATTCAGGCTAAAAACTCTAAAAGGAATAAGAGCACTTTAAATACCTGAATGATGCACTTATTCAATCGTTAAAATGAAATGGGCACTCAACGATGGCTGCTTTGCTCACGTATAGCGGAAGGGGCAGAGGTTTTGGGCACTGATGTTAGATTACTTTATTTATTTTGGATTATGAAAGCAAAATTCTCCTACTACAGTGATTATAACGACTCCCGATGGTGAATGAGATTATTCTCATGGCAGGTATTACTTGATAGTTTGGTCATTTATTTCATTAATTTGGCCACTGTCAAACATCATCTGGAAAATGGTTTGAACTTCCACTTAGTAAAACAACAGTAGTGTTCTATTTGGAATGACACTACATTCATATACTATGCTGTTGAGTGTGTAAGTGCATAAGTGCATATTGTATAGTGTGCCATTTGGAACGCAGAAACTAGCATTGTTTTTAGTGGTTGCATGCTGTAAAGTTTGGGAACCTCTGCCTTAAACTAAAAAACCTGTCCATCTTTTGATGGACCTTCCATTGCCTAAAGTTACTATACTAATCTAATGTCTGCCCTTTATCCATACTGTATAACTATGGCCCTCGCTGCTGGAATCAGCTTCCATAAATGATCAGATGTGCTCCAACATTAGGCATGTTCAAATCAAGACTGAAAACACATCTGTTTAGCTGTGCCTTTACTGAATGAGCACTGTGCTGCGTCCGACAGATCACACTATTATGTTTTTCTTTTCTTTTTCCATTATCTTATAACCTATTTTAACACATTTTTATCTGTTTTATCTATTTTTTTTTCTTATTTTTATAATTCTTATTATTTGTTTTTATTTTCTGACACTTTTCTCTTTTATTCCTGTTTATGTAAAAGCACTTGAATTGCCACTGTGTATGAAATGTGCTATATAAATAAACTTGCCTTGCCTTGCCAATGACAAAACCCTTACACAATATTACATTTTCATTTTCAGACGCTATTTAAATTTTAATTATTTTTCTGTCTATAGCTGTCCTACACAGAACAGATGCTTTCCAGTTTTACTATCCCTATAGGATGCCTATTTGCCTCACAGTGATTTTTATATTGTACTATAGTTTTTTTTTTTTTTTTTTTTTTTTGCTGTACATTCTATCCTCTAAACAGCCCTCAGAAATCATTCTGCTTATTAACATTTTCAACTTAATTCTGTCAGATTTTTAAGCTGTTTCTTTATAGAGTCCAAAAAATGTGCCCACGGGTCAAAAGTTACTGGCATTATTATACTTGTATTGGTCCCACATGTATAGGGAATACCAAGTACACAAACACAGACAGAAGAACACTATGCCAGCTTCCTTTCATTGTGTCTCTTTAAACAGCTTATTCATAGCCACGTTGCATCATGCTGTTCTCGGTGCTCTACAGTCGCTTTTTATCACAATTCCTTTTGTTAAATATTTTACCCAACCGCTCCACACTATTTCACCCCCATCATCTCCCGCCGTCCTCTGCCGAACAGAGGTGAAGGACGGACAAATCAGGGGAGCGGGGCAAAGACACCGAATCAGGGCTGCTGTTTTCCCTTCATCGTGATTTACTGCCTCGTTCTCTCTTACACCACAGTTTGGAGCCATGGGGCAACAACAGCCTCCTCAATCTCAATAAATAGGGTCAGGAACAAGAGAAAGATGGGCCCAGTGAGAGAGAGAGAGAAATTTGTGAGAAATGTTGTGCAGCAAAAAAAATTATTTATTAACTCTGAGAACATCAGGGGAGACGAACCAGCATGATATAAAGAGAAAAAGAGCAGAGGAGTCGGGAATGAAGTCCTGATGAGTAAAGGAAAAGAATAAACACATTGCGAGGTACAGTGTCGCCCCATGACTGCCTGTTACATGTGTGCTGGTGAGGCGTGATGAGGTCATTTACGAGGTTTCACTTCAATAAACCCGCTCACAAAACATGCAAATGGGAAGTTGAAAAGAGCAATGAGAAAAAAAGAGGAAAGCGGCAGGTGGGAAATGCAATAAAGAAGAACGAAAGCAATGAATATGTGCGAGTTGCTTTATTCCTCAGTGTGTTAAAATGAGCAAAGAGATATTTATTGTAGACTGGAGACAATAAGTACAATGTATAAATTACAAACAAGAGATCCACCAAAAATACATTTCTCAGCTGACACTGTGCTGATTATTGTGAGTGATATTGGTCATTATTACACGGCTGTCTGGAATGCTTGATTCACTGGGATCTAAACATGCATGTTGTATGTGCGAGTTCATGATAAGTATTTTCATTTATCGTGTGCTTGTGTCTTGCATTCTGTTTGTGTTGGCTTTGTCAAAAGCAAGTGCCTTGATGTTTACATTGTGGCTGCATGCTTTAGTGTTGTGTTTCATGTGAACGCAGTTAATGGGTTTTCTTACACTGGCTGCGTTTTTTAGTCCAGTTTTACGTGAAAACATGACTGTGTTGTCTCTTTGTGTCATGTGCTCTCCTGTCTATTGTCTAGTCTTACCATTCTTATTAACCCATTATTATGGGTTTATTATGTTCACCTGTTTGTCAATTTGCTCTTGTTTATTGCTTCCTATTATATGCAGTCCTGTGCCAATTCGTCATCGTTTATCACTTTGTCCTGTCTTGTCCAGCCCTGCTCTTCCCTGCCTGCTCTGTCTAGTTTGTTTTTGTCTCGGTTTATTTTTGTTGTCTTTTTGTTTTATTTTATTAATGATAAACCCATTTTTTACTGCACTTGAGTCTCGCTCCCTTTCTCTTCTTGAAACTCTAACATATAAGGCCCTAATACAACAGTCCTCCTCTTTGTGTTGGGCTGCCGATAAGCCTGTTGAACGATAATCTGTCATGGTAACTGTCTTAATGTACCGTTACCATTACATAATGACGGGTTTGTGGTTCTGTCTTTAATTTCTGCCTAAACTCTGGAGAATATATAAAGATTTCTTAAATTTTTGAATGTCATTAATTCCTGTGATGTTGTTTGTCCTGGGTAAGAAATAATCTTTTGAAGGACTGCTGAAGAACATGGTCATCCATTCACCAAGTACCTATTTTCATTTCAGATGCTATAATATATATTATATTCATATATTATCAGATATTTTAATATTCCAGTGATTCTCAAAGTGGGGGGTTATTTCCAAAAAAAAAAATTTCTAAATTTATAATAAATTTATAAATGTATTATTATTTTTTTATTTACTATTTAATAGTTGCATTAAAAAAAATAATGCGAATAAAAAGCCATCAGCCTTTTGATTTTTACCATTGGATCGCAATCCCTGAGGTGATTACTTTAGATTAGACACATCAATAGTGTCAATTGCAGCACATTGATTTTGTGGCACATTGTTAAACTTCGAAACCTTTACGGCACTCGCATATATTAAAGGCCACCTATGGTGAAAATCATCTTTTGTAAGCTGTTTGGACAGAACTGTGTGTAGGTATAGTGTTCACAGTCATATTGGGCTGTTTTAAACACAATAAATCTCTTTATTTTTATTTCCTGACGTCAAAATAGCATTCAAATCCCTCTTATTTTGAGACCGACCGCAACTTGACGTAGGAGTAATGGACAGCCACATATTAACATGTCTCCGTAGTAATGCGTATAATCATACCAACAAGACATGCAGGACATGCGCAAAGCAACTGGGAATAAAAGATATGTTCAGTTTGCTAGGATCATCATCAATCATCCTCAAATGTGATCAAGTTTTACAAGTTTAAAATCTTTTAAAAGTGCATGTTTGTAGTGAATTACAGCGATTTTCTTCAGATTTACTTCAGCGCTATAAAATAGAAACTTTTGAAAGGTATAATAAATAATCTGATGAGTGTTTTGAGCTGAAACTTTACAGACACATTATGGAGACACAAAAGACTTAAATTAAATCTTGAAAAGGGGGTAACGTAGGTGCCTTTTATAAATAAAGGCCTTGAATGAACATGGAGGATGATCTCCAAGTGGCAGTCTCTAAAATTAAACTCAAGTGCGTGGCCACTTGAGTGACAGCTAGGTCTTGCTGGTCGACATCACCTCAGCTGGTTCCGTCTGATTAGCCGCTGAACTCGACAAATACGTCTTATTTTTGTTTTGTTTTATGTGGCTTTACACTGTCAATTGCCTTTTGGAATTACTTTTTACAATTATCAGATAATATGGCATGCTGTGCACCTACAGTAATTGTACTCACAAACCATTCAAGTGGCCTCAATTTCCCAGGTAAGTGAAATTACATACCATAACTACAAATAAAATGTTTTATTTAATAAAATTTATCATAAATAATTTTATTTAGAACTGTAATGCACTTCAGAATCTGACAGGTTGATTAGCTCTATGCTAAAGAACAGTCATCTGAAACGTTGTCATACAGTATTATGCCTGAATTTCATACAAATGCTTTGCATTTACTAAAACTGACTATATTTGAAGTACTTGAAGTAATTCGCGTTTTCCTCCTGTAAAAAAACGTGATAAGAACAATGCTTAGTGGCTCAATGTATTATAACAGTGTTTTAAAGGAGTAAACAATGTATTAATATAGTATACAATCAAACACAAGTGCATGTATTAAGAGCTTCTCCCAAAGAAAAGCCTGTCTAAGCAAAATGCTAGCAGGCATCTGTAGCTTTGCTCACGCTCCGCCTATTTGCCCTTTTTTGGTAACCCCCGGTCGACACGATGACACGCGAACAAAATGCAGATGGTTGGCCACACCTACTTGTACCTTAATTTACGCTCTCCAGAAACCTATGGGTGACGTCACAGATACTACGTCCATGTCTTTTACAGTCTATAGTTTATAGCCACATCCAAGGATAGTGGGGGAATAGGAGTAACTGAAATTGTTATTTTGGAGCTTGCAACATGAAAAGTTTGAGAACCCCTCACTTAAAGTATTTTTAAAAGTATTTTTAAAGTATTTACTTTTTTTGTTGTTATTAAGTTTTTATTGATTTTGTTCTTTTCAATAAACAAAACAAGAACCACTTCTTAACCCCCCAGCCCACCCAACAAAACACCTCCCCCCACCCCTAGTGGTTCCAAAGTCCATGTTATCTCACAAATAGTGTTGCAATCAAGATAGATAACTAACAGAAAATATATACATACATAGAAATACATATCTTAAACACAAACATAATAAATACAGGGTGCAGTTACTTCTTGACCATGCCGGTTCTTTTCATACAGATGTTGTTGGTGACATACTGCCACATAGCAATCATTTAAACTGCAGTCAAATGTATGTTGAATTATTTTTGGGGGGGTTTTATAATGTACGCAAAAGCAGGTATTTCCAGTGAGTCTGTCTAATAGATTGGGAGTAAAATTCAATTCCAGATCTTACAAATACAATTCTTGGCCAATATCTTGGTGTATTTCAGGTTAAAAATATTCATGTATACAATGTCATTTTGCTACATCTCTGCTTCAAGGTTAGGCATGCTGTTGTTGTTTTCTAGACCTTGGATTGTAACAAGTGGTTATTTGAGTTACTGATGTTTTTCTATCAGCTGAATTGGGTTTTCCCCTTTAACCTCTGGCATCAACAAAACATTTTCACTCAAAGAAATGCTGCTCACTTTATTTTTTTCTATTTTTGAACCATTTTGCGTAAACCGAAGTGACAGTTCTGCATGGAAATACCAGCAGATCAGCAGTTTCTAAAATTCTTAATAGAACCAATAAGTATGCCATGTTCTATTTCACTTATCAAATCAACTTTCCTCCCAATTCTTCGGCTTATTTTTAACTTCAGCAGATCAGCTTGACCACAACTACACTGCCAAATGCTGCTGCTGCCATTGACTGATCAGATTTTGTCAAATTAAATAGGTGTAGATAAAAGATGTCGATTTGTAAAATGTTGTCTCCTTTGTTGCTGGACAAGAAATATTTTGAAATGCGAGACGTTCAGTAGGTTTGTTTGTAGTTTTTGAAGATCTGCCACACGCGCAGAACTCAACTGTTGCTATATGTCAGAGCTGACAATTATTTTGGAAGAATGCCACAGGAATAAACTCTACGCATCGCAAAAGAACCAGTTGTTAAATATGACAATGAAATGTGTGAATACAAATTAAATGACAAGTCAAACACTACAAAACAAAAGATTTTGATTTTTCTTCAATTATTCAGGTTCATGTGTGATTTTAATTATTCCGTTTAGAAAGTACAAAATTTTCCCTCGAGAATTTACTGAAGCACAAAATTGGTTTCTCGGCAGAATAAAACAGATATAATGTGTGAGCGAGTGCAGGGATGTTTGGAAGGTGAAGGAAAGGAAGACAGATAGAGATAACAATGGTAGCTGAGGCATGAGATGAGGGGAGATGAGCGCAAGAAGAGAGAAAGTGCTGGAGGGGAAGAAACAGCATGAGGGGAGAGTTTCTAATCAGTGCTTATATTACAGATGTGCAGTATTAGTGCAGAACTGCACCTTCATAGGCACAATGCTACAGTGTTGTGGACTTACTTAATAAAGCTTTGTTGCTAAATACATTCTCAAAGACTATTTCAAAATACTGTGGGCTTTTGAATGGAAGGCTAACAGTAATTGGCGATCTACTGTAGCACAAAAAGGAGGTTTTCATAGTACAATTGATTATGTTTAATATAGTAAACACAGGGCGGCTTGGTGGTGCAGTAGGTAGTGCTGTCGCCTCACAGCAAGAAGGTCGCCGGTTCGAGCCTCGGCTGGGTCAGTTGGCGTTTCTGTGTGGAGATTGCATGTTCTCCCTACATTCGCGTGGGTTTCTTCCGAGTGTTCCGGTTTCCCCCACAGTCCAAAGACATGCAGTTCAGGTGAATAGGGTAAGCTAAAATGTCCGTAGTGTATGAGTGTGTATGGATGTTTTCCAGAGAAGGTTTGCAGGTGGAAAGGCCTCCGCTTTGTAAAACATATGCTGGATAAGTTGGCGGTTCATTCCGCTGTGGTGACCCCAGTTTAATAAAGGGACTAAGCTGAAAAGAAAAGGAATGAATAAATGAATGAATGAATGAATGAATGAATGAATAGTAAAAACACAGAGCGTCACGGTGGCGCAGTGGGTAGCACAATCGCCTCACAGCAAGAAGGTCCCCCACAGTCCAAAGACATGTGGTGTAGATGAATTGGCTGGGCTAAATTTCCAGTATACTCTCAGAAATAAAGGTACGCAAGCTGTCACTGGGGTGGTACCTTTTTAAAAGGTACACATTTTTACTTGAAGGGTCCATGTTGGTACCTCAAAAGTATATATTAGTACCTAAATATTTTAAGAGGAACACTTTTGTACCCTTGAGGTATTAATATGGACCTTTGAGGTACAAATTTGTATCTTTTGAAAAGGTACCACCCCAGTGACTGCTCACGTACCTTTATTTCTGACAGTGTAGTGTATGTGTGAATGAGTGTGTATGGATGTTTTCCAGTGATGGCTTGAAACTGGAAGGGCATTCGCAGCTTAAAACATGCTGAATGAACTGCCGGCTCATTCCGCTGTGGTGACCCCAGATAAATAAAGAGACTAAGCCAAAAAGAAAATGAATGAATGAAAATTAAACACAAAACTGTCATCATTTTCTCACCCTTCACTTGTTCCAAACCAGTTTGAGGAGCTCTTTCAATTTATTTTGGGAAAAACTGGAAACCATTATTGACTTCCATAGTATTTGTTTGGTCCCACTTTATATTAAGTGTCCTTAACTACTATGTACTTATATAAAAAAAATTAAATACAATGTACTTACTGTGTTTATAATGTATTTGAGAACACTTGTGGTGCTTTTGAGTTGGGATAGAGGTTGGGTTATGGACAGGTTTGGTGGCATGAGTAGGTTTAAGGGTGGGTTAAGGTGTAAAGGATGGTCAACAGTGTATTTACAAATGTAGTTACAAAAGTTAATTACAGATGTAATTACATATATGTATTGTCAAGTATAAGTACACAGTAAATACACATTTACTAAATAAGTACATTGTAACAAACTATTAGTTCCTGTGTAATTACATATTAGTTAAGGCCACTTAATATAAAGTGGGACCATTTGTTTTTTTTTACTATGTAACTCAAATTGGTTACCAGCATTCCTCATAATATTATGTTCTTTTGTGTTCAGCTGAAAAAAAAAGGTTTGGAACCTATTGGGTGTGAGAAAATGTTCTTGAGAAAAAGTACAAGAAGCCACTATCAGGGTTTAAGCAGCTTAAAGCCAGTTGGTGTTTTTGTAAAAATGTAGTTTTAATCCTTGTTGTTTATGTAGGTTTATGTTTTGCTGTATGTTTTAGATTACTTCTTGACCATGCAGAAAGCGGTTCTTTTCATACATATGTTGTAACTATAAACCCTCTGTCAAGCGTTGATGCTAAAGCCCTGTGTGAATCAGGCGTTTATCATTAAACATTAATCGTGCTTTTTCAAAACTGTTACTATATATGTGTTTCTACGATTTAACAAATTCCAAGGTTTGATGTATGAAATGAACTGTAGAAGGCAAATGACGTGTGAAGCATTGTGCAATACACAATTGCGTAAGCACACAGGGTGCCACCGTAGACAAAGACACTGCATGCCAAGTTGGGCCAGCGCTCACTTGAAACTCACACAGTTAAAGCTGCTTTCAGTTTATTGAGAATTTCCAAGCATCTAAACCAGTGGATTTGTTCAGCAAAGCACTTGTCCATGTTTCTGCATCCCAAACGACTGAAAATAATACACAACAATATAATTTAAACAATCTCCACTGTACTGAACAGTAGTGGTTCTCTTCCTATTTTTTTCTAAACATCGATGATGCAAGAGTCAGAAGGTTAAAATGCAATGTGAGTGCAGGTCATCTTTGGAGTAGGGAGGGAGACAATAGTGCCCAGGCTTGGTTTAAGGCAACCATGCCTAGTATGAGTACAGCCTGACTCCTGAGTATGTGACTACACTACTTAGGTTAAGATCAGGCCACCATGGGGCTCAGTGTAGTGGCAGATGTATGGGTACTATCACTTCATTAGGTTGAGGTCTGTACAACTTACAGGTTGGTAAGTCAGTAAATCCGTTTTAGGGCAGAAATATGACCTTTGGGCCTTTCTAACCATTGTAATAGGGGTTCAGTGCTATGCTTGAACTCCTAAAACAAGTTGCTGCATATGAAAAGGAAAATCCATTTATTCCTGTACTTCGCCTATAGTAAACCTACTTCAATAGCAGCATGACTGTAGTTTCACTCCTTTAAAACTGCGGCTTACCAAGATGCTAATATTTGAAAGTGTCTCCCTCAAAACCATATCTGAAATAAAGGCATAAGTCTTTACCGTCTACACTCAAATGTTGACCCTTCAAAGTAAGCTCTGCTGCAGCTAAATCTGTCAAGACGCCACATTCTCTTTGTACTATTCAGAGCAGATACATCCAGCCTGGCGTGGATTTAACTTAAACATCTGACTTTGATGTGCGAAGACGGAGATTAAGAGACAGAAAATTACAAGGAGAAAAAAGAAAACCTAACCGGAGAATAGCCTCGCGCTATGCTTCCGGATGCGGTCGCTGGCCTCTCTGTGTCATTAAAACGAATCCACCTTGCGTGCTAATGCCTTGCAGGGATAAATAATTCAGAGCGGGCACACGCTGATGGGGCAGGCTAATTAAAGAGCAGACCGGCGGTGAGACGTCGCCACCTCACACATTTGCACTACTTAACTTGCATTGTCGAACCCTGTGGTCGTGTCCGTAACATGGCGTGACAGCTGTCTGAGCTTCGCAGGGTGGCAAATGCCAATCGATGACGGAGGTCCCCGCACTATCGCTGCGCATCCAGCTGTTTGCAATCAAACAACAGCATACCGTGAACGCCACAACCTGCTTATTAACCTGAGGGGAAAACCATCAGAACATAGTGTTGAGGAAGAGTCGACTCGAGCGTTTGTGACAGACGCCCAGACCGTTTAACTGCTTGAGTAATTTGATGGACAGCTAGACACACACATTCTCTCTTTTTTTTTGAAAGCTTATAAACAGAACTGAAAGATCACAGTGCTGTAAAAGGATTGTCAGTAGAGCGTTGACTCAACTTTAATGTGAGAGAAAGAAAACGAAACCACATTGTGAAATGGATTAACAAACGTGTAAAAACACTGCAGCCACACTCAGAAAAGACCAAGACATGAGCTCATATCATTTCAAGGAGACTTCATCATGAGGAGACGACGTACCCTGACCTTGTGAGCCCATAGGCTCTATAAAAGCTGTTAGAATACAGTGACATTTACTCAACAAAATGTGCCACGTATGAAGATGATTCCTCACGCTCTGGGGAGGAATGACATTAACAGAATGGTTCACCCAAATGATCATTCTGTCATCATTTACTCAGCCTCACATCAAAACCCCATGACTTTCATTGGTGGAACTAATCAGTGGACTTTGATGGTATATGTATTGTAGATGTGGTCAAGATGATCTGCTGAAGTTGAGCATCAGAATAAGAAGAAAAAGGCCATTGAACAAGTATTTCAGAAACTGCTGATCTACTTGGATTTTCATATACAAGCAAATCTTGGGTTTAGAAAAAGAGAAAATATACAGTGAGTGGCAGTTATGCGGGTGAAATCTTGTTGATGCCGGAGGTCACCGTCACTGTTTGGCTGATAGAATGGCAGCAGTAACTCAAATAACCACTTGTTAAAGCTGAGATCTGCAGAAGAGCATCTCTGAACACATATATCCAGCCTTGAACCAAATGAGCTACACTAGAAAAAAAAAAAAACACCAGTGACACTCCTGCCAGATGAGAACGGAAAACTTGGGCTGTAATTTATACTGGCTCGACGTAGAAGATTGGAATATGGTTGCCTGATCTGATGATTTATGCTGTGTCGTCCGGATAGTAAGTCAGAATTTTTGTAGGCTGTTTTGTATAAACCTTTGCTGGTGCTGATGCTGTAATAGTTTGAGGGAGATTTTTTTTGGCAGACGTGGGTCCCTTAGTACCATCTGATCTTTGTTTAAAGTTATCTGAGTATTGAGTATTGATGCTGACCAGATCCATCCATATGACCACACTCTGGCCATCACTTCCAGAATTTTAATATGTCACGTAACTAGGCATGAGCCGGTATAAGATTCTGACAATATGATAACCTTGGATATAATTATCAAGGTATCACATATTGAGATTACTGCTCTAAAATATAATCTTTTTAAATGTCTGGGTTAAAAACAAAACAGTTTTCCCCTCTGCAGGGTTTCTGCAGGTTTCACAGAGTTAAATTCAAGACTTTTTAGGACATTTTTAAAACCATTATGACTGAAATTTTAGACTCATAAAAGCGCTAAAGCCTAAGGAATTTTTCAAATAGCCCAGATGGAAAAGATTTTTATTTGCGCTTTCAAAAATGTTTTATTATAATTGTATACATTTAATAATACAATAGTACAATAATTAATAAATTAAAAAATAAATATTTTAGATTCAAAATATTTAAATATTGTGTAAAAACAAGCAAGCTCTACTTGTATCCATACACTTTTTTTCAACATAAACTTTCTTTAAAATAAAAAAATGAACAAATGTTTTAAAAGTTACTATATATAATATACTATAATAAACTATAATAAACTAAATCTATATGGACAACTTTTTTAAAATTGTTATTTTAAGGAAAATATTTAAACCATTATGATAGAGTTAAAATGACCTTTGGAATAAAAAGTTTAAAGTTCTATTGAGATGGATTGTTGATGATTGGTGGGTTTTGACCAGATTGGGTAGCAATTTATGAACAAAGGAATATTAAGACCTGCTTAAAAAGATTTAAGACCTACACACAATATTTCAGTGAATTTAAGACTTTTTAAGGCCTAAAATTTGGATTTTGAGATTTAAGGCATTTTAAGACTTTTTAAGACCCTGCAAAAACCCTGCCTTTGTACTAAATATATATATTAATAATTATTAATATATTAATAATAAAATATTTCAATTGTATTGGAGCAATAAACATGTCAGGCTAAATAGTTCAAATTAATTTCTTTTCTGCTGGAGATACTGCTGTCCTAAAAAATAAAAATGTAAATAAAAACATCTTACTCATACCTTAAGAACGGTATAGCAGAAAAAAAATAACGGTTTTAAAACCTTGACTTTTCTAAACTGCGGCATATCTTGAACATGGTTATTATCCCATGCCTGCACGTAACATTCCAGATCATTTGAAGATTGTCATTAATACATATAAATGATAGGAATGTTTTCAAAAATGCCAAGATTTAAGATTATATTGAAGGCCAAAATGGGTTTAGTCCAGTGTTTCTTAACTGCGTCCCTGGAGGACCACCAACACTGCATGTTTTGGATGTCTCCTTTGTCTGTCACACCCATTACAGGTCTTTCAGTCTCTGCTAATGAGCTGATGATGTGAATCAGGTGTGTTTGCTTACAAAGACATGGAAAATGTGCATAGCTCCAGGAACGCGATTAAGAAATACAGATCTAGTCTGGTAGTAATATGATGTGTCTTATACACACATTAAAAATAGTTTTTCCACCTTAGATCAATATCTAAACACAAATCTATCCTCACTTTTGAAGATAGGGAGAGGGTTGTTCATGTTTTTGTGCCATCATGACTGAATTACTGTATTGTGTTGTATTGGGTGTGAGTCAGGCCTCTCTTCCATCTGCAACGTGTTCAGAACTCTGCTGCAAAATTCTTAACAGGTATAAAAAAGAAAGCGCATATCACTTTGGTGTCTCCACCTAGGGGTCTCTGACCGGATACCCAAATAATATAGAATTCATTATAAGGTGTTGCTCTGTGTTTTTAAAAGGTGCAGTATGTAGGATTGACACAACTTTGGAAGAACTATTGCAGTCCAAATTCAAAACACTGTAGAGGTTTTTTTTCACCCAGCCTCCTCTCTGATGACTCCACATAAACACAGGTTGCACCAACAGGGGCAGGCGTGCCTGCCGATTCAGCCTATATGTGTCTTAAATAATGTAATGTAATGTAATGTGTATTTATTTAGTGAATTTATCATTTATGGCCATACACCCAAAGCACTTCACAATCATAAGTGGGGTCTCTCCACACCACCACCAGTGTGCAGCATCCACTTAGATGATGCTACAGCAGCCACAGGACAACAGCGCCACACAATAAAAGGAATATTTCCAATGTTAAAAGTAGTTTTTGTCCTAACCATTTGCGGCAGTAACACCTGACATATCTAATTTAGAAACATTTATTTTTCTGAGACATCGTGCCTGACAACAACAAAAGCTACTATGGCAAATATCACCTCAGGAACTGATTATGTACTTTATTAAGGGTTAAGTGCTACCAATGGGAGTTTGATACCATTTTACGTGACATGTATTGCCATACTGAAAACAGCAGCAGTTTTCCTGAGATCTTGAAAATAAAATAACTACTAAACAAATACTTTAAGAATGAAATTTAGAACTGCGACTCAGTGCAAACCAACAACCATCAGTCACAAATATTTTTGGCTGTGCCCACATCGATCTGGGCAGCCTTCATGACTGATATTAAATACAGTGTGTTTTTCACCAAAGCAACCCAGAGTGCTGAAGTATAATTGGTAGACTGGAAATGGGTGGGTTATAGAGACCGAAACAACAGACAGACATTCTGACACGGAATGCACAATTTCATATGAGAATTACAGACTTTAGCATTGATCTTCAGATAAACTATTATGCTAACTTAGCATATTTCCTAAATATCAGGAAACATATTATGGTATTTGTATGCCATAGAAGAGTCAAAAACTTACAAACAGCATCTTTAATGCCCTTCTTGGCCTAGCCCTGGAGTATATTGCGGATTTGATTAGTCATCTAAACCCAGTAGAACTCTTTGTTCAAATGTTCAGCTGCTCCTTGCAGTTGTACATTCTCACCTAAAACTGTAAAGGTTATAGGGCTTCCTCTGATGCAGCTCCAAGGCTCTGGAATGACTTTCCTCTATCTGTTAAATCCTCTCCAACACTAGCTTTATTCCAGAGTTAGTTTACTTTTGATTTAAAAAAATGCCCTGTAAATTGTCTCTTTTATGTTTTTATTTTCCTGTTTTCTTTTATATGGTTTTTCATTTCTGTACAGCACAGTTGAGTTGAGTAGGGTGTATAATAAAATGGCTGGAGAGTATATTTTAGTCAAATTAGTCTCTGCCACTAGTAGATGGATTTTCCACCCAAAAATGAAAATTCTCTTATTATTTACTTTTATTATTAACATTCATGCTGTCCCAGCGGCATATAAAACAACAGCCTTATAAAAAAAACACAATATGTGAAAAGATTTTTATCTTTTTAAACTGCACTAAAAGAGAAATTGTTGGTGTAACTCAGTTTAATAATGATTCTCTTTCATCTTCACCCATATAAATTGTTATTTCAACTTGCAAATGGAACAGCAAATGGAGGAGCAAAATTCGTTTTGAACCAATGATGTCAAATCCCTTTCATTTAAATAAGCTTGTGAAATAAACTTGCCTGGAATACAGTTTACTCTTGTGGAGCCAATTCATCTGCCAGTTATTAATATTCTGTTAATAATTGCAGTTCAAATTGAACTGCTTTAAACATTACTGCTTTACATGTATTGTTGTTATGTTACAAACATTTTTTTCTTAACTTAAAACACCTATTATTTTAATTTAAATTTTTCTTCATGCAGTCCTACACAAATCATGCTGGAAACTACAGAAACAGTTCAAGTCAGAATTATTAGCCCCCCTGAATTATTAGCTGCCCTGTTTATTTATTTTTTTGCCCAATTTCTGTTTAACAGGAAAGAAGATTTTTTCGACACATTTCTAAACATAATAATTTTAATAACTCATTTGCCATGATGACAGTACATAATATTTGACTAGATATTTTTTCAAGACACTTGTATACAGCTTTAAGTGGCGTTTAAAGGTTTGACCACGTTAATTAGGTTAACTGGGCATGTTAGGGTAATTAGGCAAGTTATTGTATAACAGTGGTTTGTTCTGTAAACAGTCGAAAAAAGTAGCTTAAAGGGGCTAATAATTTTGACCTTAAAATGGTGTTTAAAAAAAAATTTTAAAACTGCCAAAATTAAACAAATAAGACTTTATCCAGAAGAAAAAATATTATCAGATACACTGCGAAAATGTTCTTGCTCTGTTAAGCATAATTTTGTAAATATTTATATTTTGTGTACTGTAAATATCTAAAGCAGAGGAGTTTTTTTTTAATACAATAAACTATAAAATATAACCCTGGTTACATATTCATAAAAATGAAAATGTATCCTTAGCTTTACAATCAGCATCATTCTCCATTATGTGATGAACCTGCTCATGACCATTAGACTAAAGCAATAATGCAGTTGGACAAAAACAGTACTATGGAGATATGACAATTTAATTATATAGATAGATATGTGATAGATAGATATGGGGCAATTCAAATATATGTTAAATACGTGAATGGTTGATTATCTAGCATTTATGTTTGTTGCATCCAGCTGCTAGACAGGCATGTGATTTATTGTAAATTAATGATTTGATTAATGATTTGATTAATGAATTAAAGATAATAAAGCGATTAAAGAGGTTGTAATTTGGAACTGTTAAGTGGACAACTTAATTTTTCTAATAATGCACATAGATCATTTACTTAATTTTAAAGCAACAGGTTTACTCACTTTTGTAAAGACAACTAGTCGCTTTAAAAGCAACAGGTTTACTCACTTTTGTAAAGACAACTAGTCGCTTTAAAAGCAACAGGTTTACTCACTTTAATAAAAGTTAACTAATTGCTTTCTATAGTGTTCATATACAGAAGGTGACAATATTTTTATCTATTGAGTGCGATACATCAAATACACAAAGAGAATTACATTCCTTTATAAAACATCAAGTTCTAAATTAGTGCAGTGTTAATTCTTTCAATGTAACTACTGTAATTAAATTACTTTTTAACTAAAAAAGTAAGGAATTACTTTTAATAATTCGCTTCACTCACATTCATCAATTATCTCGCGGTGCATCATGCGATAGCATATCATCATGCACACTTCAAAATCTCGCCAGAAGTAAAGGTCATCCAACAATTTCTCACATATTGTTTTTCGATTGCTATGAATTTGTACATACTACTCGGCTTGTACTGTTTTTAGCGTACTACTACAGTATATAGTATGAAAGTATGCGATTTCAGATGCAGCTTCAGTCAGTGTAGCCTTATCAGTTTAAGCCAGAATCAGACAAAAAAAAATGAAGAGGACACAGCTAAACCTCATGCCTACTCTCTAAAGTAATATCTGACAAGTCGCTTTCATATATATTTGGGTTTAAGCATGTGTAAGTAATATGAAACGTTCACATATATTTTGCGAATTTGTAATTTGAGAACCCATGGAATGCGGCCGCATAGAGAAACACTGCAGATTGTGGGTGTTTACAGTGGTTTGTCGGATAAACATGAATTTGTAGCTACATTGTTAACAATGCCAAGCAGCATTTCCCATTGTTTACATCCTTGTTTCTGTCCTTGCTACAACATGCCGTTAACAATAGAAACTGTGCATGTAACAGATCTATTTTAACAAATAAAAACACTTATGATTTGTGGCTCACAATCCACCGCTTCGGCTGAAGCTGCTCCTTCTTTGAGGAGTTTTATGCCGGATCCAGCACTGAACTGGGAGAGATTATGGAAGCTGTCCTTTGTCAAATCTTTTTTCTCAGACTGATTTAAGACAGCGGCGTCGCAGTGGCGTAGTAGGTAGTGCTGTCACCTCACAGCATGAAGGTCACTGGCTCGAGCCTCGGCTGGGTCAGTTGGCGTTTCTGTGTGGAGTTTGCATGTTCTCTCCATGTTCGCGTGGGTTTCCTTTGGGTGCTGTACCCCTACAGTCCAAAGACAGGTGGTACAGGTGGATTGGGTACGCTAAATTCTCCTTAGTGTATGAGTGTAAATGGGTGTGTGTGAATGTTTCCCAGAGATGGGTTGCGGCTGGAAAGACATCCGTTGCGTAAAAATGTGCTGGATAAGTTGGTGGTTCATTCCGCTGTGGCGACCCCGGATTAATAAAGGGACTAAGCCAAAAAGTAAATGAATGAATGAATGATATAAGACAGATGAAAGATTTAAGTCTATTCTAGAGCTTCAGGAAGACCATAAGAAAATAAAAAATGTACAACTTGCTTAACTGACACTGTTTATGTCTTTTTTCGTCTCTTTAATATTCCATCCAAATAGACTCACATGGGTTTAGAGCAGCATGAGGGTGAGAAAAGGTTTTCAATTTTTGTCTGAATGCTCATTTAACAGAGTCAAACTGAGACCTTTGGCCATGATATTTAATGTAGCATATTCCAGAGAACATGGGGACAGCAGCAAACACATCTGAGCCTGTGCCCGTTGCTCCTGCTGCTTTACTTGAAAGCAAACACAGTTCATGTTTATTTATTAGACACCAATGCAAGGCACTTCAAAGGACTGTCCAGTCTGAAGCTCCCCAAGACTCACAGAACCCGTAAATTAATCCTGCTCCTGCAAGACCATACAGTACCTGCCAAGACGTTTTCATTACCTTTCATTGTTTATCGCAGAGCCTAAGTGCAAGTGCAGAGTGAAAACAGCCACATGCACAGGCCATATCAAGATTATATACAACTCAAGTGGCTAAAATAATAGGCTGACAGCCCAAATTGGGAAAGTGCCCTTAAATGACAGTGGAGGTTGTGCTGGGATGTTGAGTTTTTCGGTCTGTGAGGTCCCAGGCTTACCCTTGATGGTTAATCAATGATACAGATTGTTTTGGGTCAAAAATATGAGCTAGGTGAGCAACCCATTGGAGACTCAGTCCAACTAAGAAAGTCAACTTGAGTAATTTAGCCATTAAGTTCCACTGTTCAACTTATTAGTGCAAAACCAAGCAAGTTTCTTTGTTGCTCCATAGCTCCCTTTAATGGCAGAATTCTTAAGAGATGTCTGGATGCAGACCCGGTGCAGTTGCAAACCTAGCTAAAGGCAAAGCTTTTTAAAGGTCCCATGAAATTAAAATAAAGTTTTTTAGATGTTAGTATCAGTATTGTTTGTTTTTAAGATATCTATAAGCTAGTGTGCTCCAAAACAGTGACAAAATTCACATTGAGAAGATTTTAAACTACAAGATGTAAAGCTTTTGTCACTTCTACCTAAATCAGGGGTCACCAAACTTGTTCCTGGAGGGCCGGTGTCCAGCAGATTTTTGCTACAACCCTAATCAAACACACCTGAACAAGCTAATCAAGGTCTTACTTGGTATACTTGAAACATCCAGGCAGGTGTGTTGAGGCAAGTTGGAGCTAAACCCTGCAGGGACACCGGCCCTCCAGGACCGAGATTGGTGACCCCTGGCCAAAATGAATCAACAGTTTTATTCACGTCACCTTAAACTACAGTTTTTCATCTATTCATAGCCAATCAAATGCTCTCTAGTATCTGACACACCCCTCCCCTTCAAAATGCTTCTCATTTGCTTTTCATTTGATGCACAGGAGCTCAACCACTCTTACTGCAGAGCGATGATAAAATAAAACACTATTGGCTGTTTTTTTTAAAAGGGGAGGAGCTACACCATTCTCTCTTCGTATTCTCTCTTTTCCACAAAGGATACATGTAGCTTTGATTTGGACTTTAGGGCCACATAAGAGTATTCACCACAAAGAGGTACAAAACTTTTTGTAATTCTGATGTGAGATTAAGTTTTAGAAAAAGATTTAACGTTTTAATTAAAAGCACATTTACTCATAAAATATGATTTTTTTCTTTTTTCAAAATAGAGGTGTGAAAACACCCTGCTGAGACTGGGACGGTTTCATGGCCCTATTACAGCTATTGTAACAGTATTTATCAATATGTAGAACTTTTAGGATTCTCAGAAGCTATATAAATAAAAAATGTAAAACAGGAAATACATTAGGACCATCGTTATTGTTACATCTCTCAAAATGGTCTAATTTATAAGACATTATGCCAAAATATTATTTGCCTGAAACAATACTAATAATGCACTGTATTTCCCATTATATGTTTTATTCTGGTGAAAGTCTTATTTAACTTCATTTATTACAACCGAATTTTTTTAAGGATTTTAAAAGTAAATGTGATTAGATTCCTTAATTACTTACCCCCTTAGACCTAGTTAAACCTTTAAAAACTACACTAAACTTAATCTGAGTATCTTGCAAAATAATTAGTTAAATATAAAAGTACTGTCATCATGACAGACAAAATGAATTAGGTATTTTAAATTAGTTATTAAACCTTAAAGCTGTAAAAATACTGTTTTTTAGTTGTTTTACTTGCTAATTTACTTGCTTTTTTGTCATAAAAATGTAAAAGTTTTAAAGTAAGTTTCAAAGTAGTTATAATAACCCCCATAACTCTCCATTTTTTCTAATTAACATTAACACAAATAAATATAATGGCAAAAAATGAATGTAACGTCACTGACCTTTAACCAAAAAGAAAGATCCAACAAGACAAGATGATTAAACAGCCTTTGTAAAAGAGCATATGACTTAAAGGTTTAAAAAAAGATCTGTAGTCCTTGTAAATCCTAAGAGCTTTACTGTACGATCCACTACCCCACATCTCATTTGCTTTTCCAGCAGCATCTCTGCCCTCCCTCTGAGTGGCTTCTGTTACTGTTGGGTGAGACCTAAATCTGCAGAGATGTGGGAACCTGAGTTCACCCGCGCTCTGTTCTCCTATGAAAGAGCGCTGCCATTGATTTTGCAGTGTGAAGGACTAATAAAGATGGATCTTTTTCAGAGCAAGGCTGAAATGAGGGCCTACAGGTAAGAGCCACAGACAGACGCAGCCACTTGTCCTTAATGGAAGATTGATTTTAATTGTGACACCACCTGATTGGCCCAGTTCGAAACGAATGGAACGATGGGGGAAAAAAAAGAGATGGAAATGAAAAGCAGAGGGTGACCAATGTGTTTCCTCTAAAGCAAAAGCACTTCAAAAGCATTACCATGACTCGAGACGGGGCTCTTTTTTTTTTCCTTTTCAACATTGCGTTTTTCTTGAGGGGGTAAAAGGGTATCATTACTGTGACCAAGAAAGCTTCAAAAAGATATGAAATCACATCTGCAATCATTTTCTTTTTCCTTTTTAAAAATTTATACTGGAAAAGGTTGCTTTCTGAAGAAAAACAGCAATCTATTTAAGAAAAAATCTCTAAACCCACACATGGAAATGCGTTTCTTTTTTCTTTTATTTAAAGTGCACCCTTGACTTCTAACTGAGGTACTCTCAGACTTAAAAATTAGAAGCTAAACGGCTAAATGATTCTGTGTGTTGGTGGAAACGCATTTAAATAAAGTGCATGTCTCAATAAAACTTGAGGTTTTACTGCACTTTCAGATCAAACATCTTACAGAAAATTATCACTTGTTGGGATTCGAGAAATGTCGTCCGATTCTCGAAGAAAGAAGCCTTGTGAGTGCTATTCAGCAGTTATTTACACAAACAGGCTCGTTACAGATTCTTAAACATTTCACTCATGAATCAGAGATCTTCCGTTTTCCTGAGATAATTGAAAAAGGTCATTTCAAACATCCGTGCTGACATTCTGGAAAGCAATACAAACCCTGTTGCTGATTTCAGGTCTATTGTTTGCTCGAAGACATGCAATTTGTACACTATTTTTATTTTGCGCATCATCCGTCTGCATTCTTCCCTTTATATGTTTCAAGTGTTATTCTTGGTATTCTCATCAATCAAAGCAGGAATTTGTTTTCTGCTTTACTCAGCACAGTGCGGCTGGGTTCAGCACAACAATGCACTATAGGAACTAGTAAATATGCCATTTGCAAGCCCCGCCATTTATCACATTTTGCATAATCACGTGCAGATTATCAACTCACAAACACGGCGGCATATGAGAAGGGCATTAAAATGCATTCCCGGTGTCCTCAAAAACCACTGAGCCAGGAGTTTTTTTGTTTTTTTTTTTAAATCCCTTTCACGCGTGGACCCAAACACGCACGCACAAATGCACCTGACAAGCTCTTATTTCAGATCAATACAATTGATTCTGCTGCCAGAGCACCAATGAACCGGAACTGATGTCATATTTGTGATGTCAACTTTTCACTGAGGTCATTTCATTCTCGCTAGTCGCTGCACAACAATGCACTCAGCAGCTGTCGATTGTGAATTGCGCACAGTTATGAACAATACATAACTGCAAAGAAGCTAGCTCCACTAAGCTCCATCTAGTGATCCTCTCTTCACTGCTGCCAACACTGTTCTGCTAGGGATCCTTCTGACATTACAATAAAGCTGCTTTTTCATCCTCGCTGTTGAACCCTCCTCATGTCTTTCTGTGCGACAATCACAGCTTTATTTCCTCGCTTGGCCTTTCCAATTTCACTGAATTTTTCTTTGCCGGTGGTTCTCCAAACAGGTAGAAATAAATCAGCCTTATATTGAGGGATATTCTCACAAAATCTGATACTTTCTTTTGCAGTAAAATGACACAGACATGTATTAGTCAGACAGAACCTCGTGTTTAAGGCACTGTGAAATCCTGCTGGCTTTTTTTTTATTTTATTTCAAGTTGGCTATAATATCATTTCAATTAATCTTTTCTTCAGCACAGAAGCTGATAAGACCTGTATCACCTTCCTGTAGTACCTATTAATGGTGTGATTGTGTGATTTACCTATTTAGGACATTAGGGCTTAGCAATATTGGTAACACTTTACAATAACAGTACACGAATAATGATGTATTAATATATAAGCTTGACATTACTTTATTATGCACTAATGGTGAGTTAATGTGTGCGCTAATCATGCTAACTTTAACTACAACAGGAGTCACAGGAGTTCACGTGTGAACAGCTACCCTAATTACTTTTTAGTACATGATTGTTTGTTAATTAATGTATTAATTTCCACATTAGTTTGAATTGAATTGAATAATTATATCATGACTTTACTTGGAGGGGCACATCATCATTAATCCATTCTTAACTACTCATGAACTCCTTATGCACGTCTGACTAGTGCGTGTACAATAGAAAAGTGTTCCGTTAACATCAATATGAACAATTTAAACAAAGTAGCTAGGGTATACCTGTCAACCCTCCCATTTTTTTAGGGTTTTCCCGTATTGCTTTCGTATTTTGAGTCTTTCTCTGAAGGGTGGAAATAAACAATAAACAGCCGATCCTCACTATATGCTACCTATACCGCTGAATCACCAGGGGCCGCCTATTGCTCTTAAATGTGAGTCTGTTCTGTGCTTTTGTTTTATTTATGCAGGAATACTTTTTGAATTAAATATTTAAAAAAAACTGCGGGATTCCCTTTCCTTTTAATTAAAGCTGTCATCTCCTATGCAATCCTTAAAACAGTCATAGCGGTGTGTGGCTGTCAGCTGACGCGCTACATAGTGATAAATAGATGCTGTACACATGGATTCTGTACACACGATTTGAAGCTGAGCGAAATTCTGGGTTTTGGGTGCGTGTTTGAACAGACATATACACATAATTAATAATAACAACGTCTAAAGATGTCAATCTTGGTTGTTTTTTTTTTAAACACAACTAATTTTGTCCTAAATGAGCATAAAAGTTTGTAAAGGAGCCGAATATTTTTATTTTAATGTTAGATATGCGCATTTTTAAAGTGACACCTCTGTTATTTAATGTAATGAAACGAAAAATCCAAATAAATGAGACATTCATTCATTGCTCTTTAATTAGAATGTGTGAGTTATACAGTGAAGAAAGGATTGATAAGATTTGTTGATTTGATTCATTTCTTTTTAAAAGCTATTAATTTTAATGGGTTCAATTGTTTGCTAATTTATTTGCTGCTGATATATACTGTTTATAATTTGTTTTAAATAATAAAAAACATATTACTGACCGTTGAACTGTTTATTTACAATAAAACAACTCCAGATTAGCATATTTAGAAATTTGGGGATTTGGTATGAGTTGAGTACATGATAATGTGCCCCTCCAAAAAAAGTCATTACAGAATTATACATTAACAGCTCATGATTTCATGTTGGTTGCATTTAGCTTAAACTTAAATGTTATTTAATACAATAATTAACAACATGAACTAACAACTGTTGTAACTCATGTTGTGGTAAAAGTTAGTTCATGATTAGCGCATGCCATTATTAATTCATAATAATGTTTAGTTTACATATTAATACATCATTATTCATGTACTGTAATTGCAACGTGTTTGCGCAATATTGTTTATGTGCTGGTGTTGTCTGTTTTAGAGCTATCAGAAATATGAAAACATGACACTAAATCAGCCAGAAGAAGGCAATAATTCCAATATGTGATTAATTTAATCATTCACTCAAATGATTTGTTCAAAGCAATATACTATCGCGCCTAATGTGAGCGAGCCAGGGCGAGCGACTAATGACTCGTATAGAAAAAAGGCAATAGATTTGCTGCTTCCAAAATTGCATAATGCATTTGAATTCAACTTATTTCTGACCATGTAGCAAGGAGGGCTGGACAATATATCGAAAACTCATGGCGATAATAGTATATGGGATATCCATATCACAGGGAAGTACAATAAATTCAATTAGTTTTACATGCCAAGCATTTGTGTACTGCATGCATTATTTATCCAAATCTGACCAATCAGATGTGGCCTTTCTATTTTCACCCACACCTCTCCAGTATGTGCTGTTAGGTAAACCTAGAGCTGACAAATACTAAGTAATAATGCTGGGAGACAAGAGAGGAAGATAACAACAGCCAACAAGAATCAGAATTTCTGCTGAGGTTTTCAGTCATTCATTCATTTTCCTTTGGATTAGTCCCTTTATTCATTAGTAGTCACCACAGCGGAATGAACCTCCAACTTATCCAGTATGTGTTTTTACACAGCGGATGGCCTTCCAGCTGCCACCCAGTACTGGAAAAACATCCATACACACTCATTCACACACATAGAGCACACTATGGCCAATTTAGTTTATTCAATTCACCTACCCGCTTGTTTAGTGTGACGTCACGCAAAGTGGCTTTCGGGTCCAAGCGCTCTATTCAACTCAATGGGGAGATTCATGAAATGGTAATAATAAACGTTTACAAAGCGGTTTAAGGCTTTCGAAAATCACGATCGCAATATATATGTCCATGCCTAATATCCGATGGCCAGAAAGTAATCCATTTATTTATAAGTTGTTAAATTTTTGGTATTTGTTATGCAGCAAGCCCAGAGATTGTTGTGTACACTATGACTTTATATAAGATTAACTTTAATGTGTGATAGGAATAAAACGTGATCATAAACGAATGATTTCTCCACTCAAATAAATGATGGCTTGGACCCGGAAACAGTAACATATGTCACAAACACGTCAACACTTAACAAGCGGATAGCGCATGTTTTTGGACTGTGGGGGAAAATTGAGCACCCAGAGGAAACCCCACGCAAACACAGGGAGAGGATGCAAGCTCCCCACAGAAATGTCCACTGACCCAGCTGGGACTCGAACTAGCAACCTTCTTGCTGTAAGGCAACAGTGCTAACCACTGAGCCACCGTGTCACCATTTGTGGTGTTTTAAAGTGGAAATGTTTGCACCTTTTTTTTAATTCAATTAGCTGAGATATCCAAATTTCAGTTACCTGTTTAAGTATGATCATAATACAAATATATATTTTTATTGCTTATAGAATAACATTTTGCAAGTCATTTATATTGTAAGAAATATCATTGTTGCAACATTCAACAACAATATTGCATATTGCACATTTCCCAGTATCGTGCAGTCCTAGCAAGGTATCCAGCGTCACTAAAAGTGGGAGTACATGTGGTCACACATGGAGAAGATCACATGCTAGTCCTAGACTCGATAAAATGCCTACTATTTCATGAAGCTAAAGGCCTATTATTAAGGCCAATAAACTTGTGCTGGAAGAAACTACAAGGTGGATTCAACTGACCTCCCTCACTTCAACATCTGACCCACCTCACTTCTGACAGACGTCAATGAAAAGCAGTTAGAATAAAACTGATTCTTACGCACTCCATAAAGATTCCAATATGGCTTTTGACTTGAATCATGATAAGCATGGTATTCATATAAGCAGAAAGAATGAAATTCAAACAGGCTACTTCTGCAATGCTGTTACTTTCACGTAAGCTACCAGCATGTCATACCCTCATTCATAAATCATCTCCCATGGCCTTGCGGAAAGGTAAAATATCCACCGAACCTCTAGAATGTTGAAAAGAATATTTCATTATATTTATCTAGCACTTTTCACATTAGCAGTTGAAAACATTTAAACTGGATGGCAGCTGTGGCGTGCCAGAATGCCCTCTACACACTAGCATATTGGTAGAGCAGAGGCAGAATGATGAAGCCAATCAGGAGATGTACTGTAGGGATTCTTAAGAGGCCATGATGATGGATAGAGGCCGGTAGGCAAATCTGGCCAGGATACTGTGGTCACACCCCTACTCTTTTCAAAGGACACCCTGGAATTTTTTTTTATGACCACAGAGTCAGGACCTCAGTTTAATGTCTCATCCAAGGAGGGTGTTTTTTTGACAGTTACACTATATCATTATACTGGTGGTCTTGGATTTATACAGACCACAAGCACTCATCTTCCACCAGCTTGCAGCAGATGCTATTGCTGATTCAGAGCTGGTTCTTCTGGCAAGCCATTTGTTGAGTTTTGTTATAGCTACACCTGCCGTCCACACTACTCTGGCATCTTTGACCCATAAAAATGGAGGATTTTGTAAATGCTAAAGACCCCATTTCAGTTTGGAAACATTGGTGTTTACATTTTGGTATAGACGGATGGTAATGCAAAGACATGGGTATCTCCAGCTGCTCTCTGATTTCTGGACTACTGTATATCATTAGCCCCTTTCACATAGTTATTCCGGTAAATATCTAGAAAATATCTTGAAATACTTTACCGGTAGATTCAAAGAAGTGCTGTTCACACAGGCAAGGACGTTCCAGTTTTTTTCCGGAAATGACTGTTCACACATCCACTCCAAAATACTGGTAAATTCTGACATCCTTAACCAAAATGTGCATAAATGAGCATATATAAACATAAAAGGGGTCAGGCTTTTGTTGATGGTTTCACTTTTATTTAAAGCTTAAGCAGTAATGTAGCTGCATTTGTTCCAGAGACATTCACTATGTCTATGTACAAAATCTGTGGACGGATAAGTATTGTGAACAACTTCAATAAAAACAAAGGCTTTTATTTTCATGTGTCTGAATGTTCTGATTGGCCAGAGTAGACCTCTCATGACAGCACTTTCTAAACGAGATTGCACTCTTTCTGGCCATTTTACCCCTGCGGTCACACAGAACAGCATTCAGGGAAATTACCAGTAATGTTACTCTTTCCAGAAAATTGCCAAAATGAATCTATCTGTGTTTTCAAAAAGGTAACAAAACCGAAAGCCACCCAGCCTGGGAGCGATATTATTAGACCGCCCGCTCCCATTCAAAATTACACCAGTTACCGACCGCTCCCGCACTTTATTCGGAAATTTATTCCCACGCCGCAAGAAATCGGGTCAGGACCTCTAGTATAGTGTGGCCGAATTTTTTTTTTTTTACTCAATAAAATTGTCAGTCAGGATGAAGAGTGTTTTTATTCTAAAACTACTTTAAAAATATAAATGTATACAAAGGAGAATAATGTGTTTGCTCAACATAATTTTTGAATGGGTATAAACTACAAGAGTTAGTATAATGTGTCCGGCATTGTGTTCCAAATATTTCAAATATGTGTTCAAAAGTGTTTCAGTTTGTCTTTTGGCCAGATTTACCCCACCCTCAGCCCCAGACACAAGCATGTTCTTACTTCTATCCCAGTGATGTTTTGGAGCTACATAAGAACACTTCTCCTCGTTTAGAGCTGGTGCTTTGTGTGTCGAAAGACAAACAACCAATTTTTTTGGTTGAAAAATTTTGCACTGGGCGAAGAGCAGTAAACTGAATGCAAACACAGATACACGGAGACTGGAGCGCAAAGCAGCCGTGAAGATCAGTCAAGTCATCAAGCAGATCGCTCATCTGTGTTTGTGCTCTGTAAACAGCGGATGGTGAACTGATGACCTTCTCGGCCAATCACAAGCATTTATGACGAGCATGTGAACGCAATGGCAAATTACCGCTGTTTTAAGAAAGCCATCAACAGTGCCTTAAATTTTAGTGGGAAATTTACGTTTTTTTTATTCAGTATGGAGACAAGTCTAATCTAGCGAAAGAATCAGTTTATTAACTTGAATTTGATAAATGGCACCTAAAACGTGTGTTTGGGAAAGAAAACATTAGCTAACTAGTGCCATTTTCCTTAACTTACCTGAAAATGAGCTCTGATATCCCTTTTATTTTCACCATTCATTCAGAACGGACCTTCGGGTCGCTCGGAAGGAGGTGAAATTATAAATTTGTGTCATTTTCTCTTTGCTGGTAAGATATACAGCCAAGTACACAACATTCCTATGTAACTCCCAACGATACTTCCAGGTTTCTTCCCACCGCAGCCTCGATTTAGCTTTTAAAAAAGGGCGGTCGCATGAAATCAGTCTATTGATGTGTAAAAAATAATGAGATACATATATTGATCAGGAGGTAACGTCCGACTCAGTGATCGTGATCTCGTGATCAGGCCCGATTTCCAATCACGTGATCGGATCTGGACGTCCCTAAAAACAACACATTGTTGCTTTCAGTTGCACAAGTCTTCTGCTGATGTGTTGTTTGGAACTAGTTTCACTAACAAGACAAAAAACAATATTTTGTACAAAATACAATATTATACCTCATACAATATTAGGTTTTTGTGGTGAACTGCTCTATATATATATATATATATATATATATATATATATATATATATATATATATATATATATATATATATATATATATATATATATATATATATATATATATATATATATATATATATATATATATATATATATACATACAGCCATATCACCCTGCAGCCCAAGATCGGTTACTCACTGAAGCTAAGCAGGGCTGAGCCTGGTCAGTACCTGGATGGGAGACCACTAGGGAACACTAGGTTGCTGCTGGAAGTGGTGTTAGTGAGGCCAGCAGGGGGCGCTCAACCTGTGGTCTGTGTGAGTTCTAATGCCCCAGTAAAAGTGAAGGGTACACTAAACTGTCAGTGGGCGCCGTCTTTCGGATGAGACGTTAAACCGAGGTCCTGACTCTCTGTGGTCATTAAAAATCCCATGGCACTTCTCGTAAAAGAGCAGGGGTGTAACCCCGAAGTCCCTCTATCGGCCCTTACGATCATGGGCTCCCAATCATCCTTATCCACTGAATTGGCTCTATCACTGTCTCTCCACTCCACCAATAGCTGGTGTGTAGTGAGCGCACTGGCGCTGTTGTATTGTGGCTGCCGTTGCATCATCCAAGTGGATGCTGCACACTGGTGGTGGTGTGGAGAGTCTCCCTCATGATTGTGAAGCGCTTTAGGTGTATGGCCATACACAATAAATGCGCTATATAAATACACATTACATTACATTACATATAAAATAACATCTCCAATTGCGCTCAGTGATATTTGGGAAAATGGCAGAGTTGCTTATGTGATATTAACTATATGTTATTTCATAAATTCACTGTAGAATCAAAAACCTATACAGTGTTTTGGGGGGTGGGGAGGGGGGCTTTCATAATGTGAATGATAGGTTTTTCTAATTGCATTCTAATAGGCTTAATCACACAGTGAAAGCTTTTATACTCTCAAGATGTGTTTTTGCAAAGTGAGTGACACACTCAATGATATCAGCTCACACATTGTTAAAACAACAATTACAGTATTACTGCAGATGATGAACATCGCACACCACTCCTTAACTAATAACAATTGCCAGTTTATTACTGGAGATAAAAGAGGATATTAATAAGCTGCTTCCTACTGTTAGCAAATCCGCAAAGGTTTACTGCTGAACGTTCCATTACAGTGCCGTGTGAACTCTCGTAATGCTTTTGGACACCAGTGCCTCCCCTAATATTTGTAGCTCAGACAGAAGTAACAAAGTCCACTGCCATGGCAACAGTACAGGCTAATGTCAAGCAGCGGCTGCCTTGTGCATTCAGACTCTTTATAGTAATGTCAATTAAGAACAAAAAAAACCCAGAAAACATTCATGTATGTGCGCCAGCAGCCAAAGATAGACTTCAGCCTTCAAGTGAAGTTGGACAGAGTTTAGCCAAAAGCGATTTTGCTCTCAGTAAGCAGGAGAAAGACAGCAGAACAAAAGGACGTGCGATTCTATTAGAGCAGAGACACATCCATTATGTCAAAAAGGATTTGCTAAACCTGTGGAGAGCGGTCACACACTGAGGAGATTACATAACACCTCTGGTTTTCAGTTTCAGATGCGATGTTAAAGGGATTGTTCACACAAAAACAAGCATTCTGTCATATACTCACTCAAACCTACAGTACATGTACTTATTTTTTATGGGAAAACTGAGAATATGCTAATCACTCCTTGTATCGGTCAAAAGATGTCATGATTAATATATTGGCAGCTCTTTTCTACAAATAAATTAAGGAGTGAAACTAAATGAAAAAACAAAAAAATGAGGCAAAAAATACAGCATATGTTTAAAAAAACAGGAAAGATATAGTCAGTGCTCTGCCAATACATAAGATAGAACACTGCACAATTTACTTCTCAATATGTTTTGTCTTTTTTTTTCTTTGACCTAATGTCTATACTCAACTGTCAGAAACCATAATAGAAGAAAATTTTCCTAAATGCACAATACCAATATTTGAGGCAGAACAACTTCAAATAAACATATAATTATTTTAGAATAAATAATAGATTTTTATATTTTTACCAAAGAAATCTAATAAATGATCATCTTTTTAACTTTTTCATTAAAGAATCCTCAATTTTTTTTGACAAAATTATTTTTAAAGGCACAGTATGTAATGTTCGCCACTAGAGGGCGCATATTCACAACAAACAAAGTTGTAATTTAATGATGCCATGACTGAATGTGTAATAATAGGAGTTGTCCTTATTACAACCTGCGGGACTGTTTATGCAGAAATAATGTTTATGTTTGAGCTAAAGTATTCCAAATTTAATATTTTGGTAATATGAAGTTAATGAGTAATGGCGAGTTCAGACTGCATGATTTTAGCACCTATTTTGACTCGTCAACAGGATTTAAGAAATCTACAACAAATGCCTGAAATCACTAGCAAATCGGTGCCCGTTCCCTTGAGTAACAATCACACAGTGTGAACTATCAAAGCCATGATTTGAGAGAATCGCAGATGAGTTGCATTAGATATTTAGATATTATATATATATTTTTGTTGGCGATTCAAGATCATGCCAAGTGAAATGTGTTCTGATTGAAAATAACATTGGCGATTACCTACAGCCATTCAGAGAGCAGCAACCACTAAAATAGGTATCTGCAGGCCAGCGAAAGGTTGGGGGAAAAGTTTCAAGTTTATTTTCAGTCTATTCGCACCCAAGAAATGCTGGAAAAACTAGTGTAAATTTGGCAGCAGCACCCGTGTCTGTTTGACGTGTCATCTGAGCAATATTACAACCCGGTCGAAAAAGAAATAAAGTTGAGGAACAATTGCTAATTCCCTTCAAAGCCAGGTGAGCAAAAGAAGTACATTTCTACGCCACTAAAAACTTCTTTCTCATTATGAAGTTAAAGAGCCCCTTTTATACATTAAAAAAGGTCATATTTTAGTTTTAAGGGTCTCCAATAACAGGCTGATATGCATGCAAGGTCAAAAAACACTTTTATTGTCTTTTATTTTGCAATTCTATTTACCTAATTATCCCAGCGACTCTCATATAAATTATTCACCGATTCATTTGTTCTCAAACCCGTCCTTAGCACAAAGCTAATCTGCGCTAATTGGACCGATGACGGCCTGTTAACCATGAGTGGCAAAAGCTGAACAATTTTCAACCTTGACCGCTGCACGTGTGTAATGCTGTGTTTACACCAGACGCGGAAGAAGCATCAATCGTGAGTAATTTACATGTTAAGCCAATGCAAACGTGCAAATAGACATCCTGTGGTGCGAACTGAGTTCAAAAATCTGAATTTAAGCGGACATTCGTGCCGCGCTAACCAATCAGGAGTTTGCTCTTGTGGAGGCGTGATTGTGAAGTAGCGCCTGTTGTTGGTTCCCCGGGAGAAATCCTGAATGAATAAATGAATAACAGTTCTAGTGGTTTTTGGTTATTCATTCATTCATTTTCTTTTTCGGCTTAGTCCCTTAATTAATCTGGGGTCACCACAGCGGAATGAAGCGCCAACTTATCCAGCATATGTTTTACATTGCAGATGCCCTTACAGCTGCAACCCATCACTGGGAAACGTTTTAGATTATCATAATGAAAACTCTTACATATTGTGCCTTCAAGAAACACAACTATTCTCAACATCCACATGTCTTGAGAATTAAACCAGCATATCCAGCCTGATCTCACGAGAAAACGTAAGTATTTTACGTTTTGGTAGTTTAGTGGCTAATTAAACGAGTTCAGTTGTAAGAAAATGTACGAATTTAAAAAGGAGGCGTGGCACCTAACCCCACCCCTAAACCCAACCGTCATTTGGGGATACGCAAATCGAACTAAAATGTACGAATTAGATCATACGAATTTGTACGAATTAGCCACTAAATGAAAAAAGTTACGAACTGCCATGAGATTGTGTTGGCATATCAGACTGCTTTCTTAAGAATCACGTGACAATGAAGTCTGGGGTGATGATGCTGATTTAGTTTTTTGATTCTATCATTACAGGAATATAAAACATGTTTCAATAAAATCAATCAGTTTTTAAAATAACACTTCCTTTAATGTTTTTTTATTATAATTATTATCTTCAAAAGTCCTTGGAACAACATGAGAGTGAATAAACGTCAGCTGTGAGCTATCTATTAATTCAGACTACGCTACTCTTTTCTCACATTCTCGCCGAATCCCAAATGCGCACGAGCAGCTCAAATAGTCCTATTACACGGCTGCCTACAAAAAGCCATAAATGCACTCCATTTACTCAGAAGAGGATATCGAGGCCCGCAGAGCACCGTGGGAAGTGCGTGCGTTGGGAGTGTGTGGTGGTGTTATTCATAGTTCACTGGGCTGTTTAAGGGCACATCCCTATTCACTTTCAGGTGATGGAGGGAGTCAGATCGGCCCATTCCTCACACTACGAAGGTTACACAAGAGAAAACAAAACAAACAAGTGGAACTTCATCTAATGGGCATTGACAGGAAAAGGTGGGCGTCGCAGTAATAAAAGCCTCATATCGTCTGTGAAGCAAAAAAACACATGTACGATCACTTCAAGCGTACCGGGTTACATGACCGGCAAAACAAACAACAAGCTTAAAGCCTTTTAAGCCTAAACAACTGTTACAGATTCATTCCAAATGCTCACTCATGCACACACGCGCACAGCGAGAATAAAAATACTCACAGAATGAAGCGGACCTTGTCAGGAACAGGGTGCCATGGATTGCCGTGGTAACAAGTGAGCGCAGTCCTCTGGGGAATCGCCACACGTCTTCTAGGATGACAGGTTGAAAGTCACAGAAATGGAGTGGTGTGGAGAGTCTCAAAGGAGAAAGTATTCCAGCTAGAAATGATCCATCCGAGAGCCCTTCACAAACTGTGATTCTTACAATAATCCATTTCGATGAGACAAAAGTAGGTTTTTTTTAAAGCAAATCTCAAGCACTCTCAGGAAAAAAACACTCAAGTGTCACTGTTGCTTCTTTATTTTTGGCCTCTTTCTTTCTGTTAATGTTGACCCTGCCTGCTTGGACACAGAAATAGTAGGGAATGTAATAATAATAACGAATTCTGCACTCCAAGAGACAGTCACACGCTCTTGCATGCACATCTGTACTCTTCTGCGCAGTTTTTCCAGCTTAGCTGCCTCTTCCTGTCAGCCCTCGGCACAAACCCTCATCCATTCCTGCTCAGGACTTCTGAGTCTCGCATACACACACATAAACACTCCAAGACCAGTCAGCACTTTTACCCTGCTTTCCTGTGCTGCCTCACTCTACCTTACACGTTATTGCTTTTAGTTTCTCAGCGAATCGTTCTCGGAGCCCACCTGCCACATCTGATGAAGAGTGCATCGACTTGACACTAGAATAGATTCAAAAGCATATAGTGGGAGATATGAAGTCTGGGAGCGAAAATCCTCCAGAATGACTTGAGCTCAAGTAGTCTGCGAGGACAAACTGATTAAGGAGCTCAGTGCTTGGGTGGAAATGTGGAGAGCAGCTCACGCTCTGTTCTCCGGCACCCTCATCAATCCAGCTATCCTCCAATTCCCACGGCTCCTCCCTTCAGGAGTTCAGGAATGAGCTTTGGCACGCCAGACACTCCCTCTTTCCTTACAACGGCACGTCTAGGATGGAGGCGGGTCGGGTTATGGCTGCTCCAGGGGCCGTGGAAGCTGATATTGGGAAAAGGAGGGGCGTCACATCTGTCGCCGCGCTGAGAATTTCCTCATCAGAGTCTCTCGGTCTTGCTTTAAGACCTAAGAAGAAAAAAACAGCAAGAAGTATGCATGATTAATTATTCATTATTCTGTAGTATAGATTGCAACCTTTAATACTGACATGACCGTTCTACTACTTTGAAATGTCCTGAATTTAAACCATTATTTGATCATAGCATTTCTTGGTTCACATTATACAGTCACACTACTGAGCCTTTTACAGGTCATGCCAATGATAGCACTGTGTCTGTATAATTAATGTAATGTTATTGAGTGAATGTGGCCGTACGTGACAAGAACATTACATTGCAATCAATATCCAATCCAAACACAGCCTCATTATCATACAATAAAACCAGTGTATCATGACTGAACTGACATTAGCTACTACTTATCGTGTCTAAGTACCAACATCATGGACATATACAGTATGTTCATTGTAGACCCACACTGAGTCTGATTGTTTGAGCCCATCATTCAATGTATTCATTTATGTTAATGTGTGCAAATATATAATTATTCAGTTTTTAGATGAATTTCAGTATTATTAATAAACAAAAATGCAAATGTTTAGATAATTTATGCACAATATAGCTTGTAAAAGTAGGTTTCCTGTCTTTTAGCCTATTCATTATGTGACATAACTTCTGTAGTTTTGTTTACCTAGCAAGTGCTGCTAAGTTTGATTCATTCATTCATTTTCCTTCTTCTTAGTCTCTTTTTATCAGGTGTTGCCACAGTGGAATGAACCGCCACCTATTCCAGTATATGTTTTAAACCCATTGAAACACCCTACACTCTCACACTACGGCCAATTTAGTTAATCAGTTTATTTATAGCACATGAGTTTGGACTGTGGGGGAAACTGGAGCACCCGAAGGATAAACACGCAAACACCACATATACATGCCTCCTGGCCCAGCCAGGACTCAAACCAGCAACCTTCTTGCTGTGAGGCAACAGTTCTAACCACTGAGCCACTGTGCCGCCCCTAATTCCGGTATATATTTTTTTCAATTTATATTTTAAGTTTTCATTTCCTGCACTCTCAAAATAATTCCACATGATTGAGCAGATTTATTACAAACTTCTGCGCAGAAATAGAAAAAAGGGTCTGCAGATTCTGTCTGGCCCTATGGGGAACCCTGTTTAATTTCTTAATGGATGTTTCATCTTTTATTGTGAATGATTCATTGGTGCATATTCATCTAAGAAAAGTTATTTAATTAGTAACAACCAATACATTTTACATCAGAAACAGGCTTTTGGATATGTAACTAGATAGTCAATGTTTTAGCAAACTAGCAATCAGGATTGATTCTATTCTTGCATGTACTGTAAGTGTTCACAGTTTTGGTTTGCTTTGATTAAAACAACTGTTAGTGTAACTGTTGCTGCTTTATTAGAGTGGTTCATGTCAATAAATGTGAATGCAGCTATCTGAACACTGGTGTGCACCAAACAATTTGACAGATACATTTAGGGGTGTGTTCATAACTGTAGTTTAATTCTCAAGATTTCTTTGGTGTAGACCAAGGATGCCCAAAGTCAGTCCTGGAGAATTGATGTCCTGTAGAGTTTAGCTCTAACTCCAACACCTACCTGGAAGTGTTTACTCTGCCAATTAAGAGAATGATTAGCTGTTTCAGGCCCAATTGAGTCTAAGTAAGGTTGGAGCTAAAATCTGCAGGACACCAGTCCTAAAGGACTGAGTTTGGTCTAAAGACCAATAAAACAAAGTTATATTTAACTCTGATTGAAAACTTTCAAAGAGCAAATGGAATTTTAAAACGATTTAAAACAAAATCAGGAATTCCTCCATCACACGTGCTAACTGCAATTGATGCAGAGATGTGATTCTGATGCTGACACTAAACTATAATGGACAACAATTTTTATAAGAAAAAACAATACCAGCTAGTAATCGCCGGTTTAATTCCAGCTTAGAGAAGGTTGGGTGGTGTAGAACCGGTGGGGTTACTTTGGTGCCGTGACCTGGATTGAAGTGAGGTTTAGTGGGATTAGGCGATTGTAACAGAAGCCAGCTAGTGAGGTGTTGTGTAGGTAAACCTCGCTCCTCTGAACCCGAAAAGGTGCTCTAGCGACAAACGCTACAGGCCACGATGTTTAGCCTTCTTGTTAGAGCAACCGACTCCCATGCAGACAGTTGTAAGTACGATCCCAGTACGCAGCAGGTTGGGTGGTGGAAGACCAGTGGGGTAACAACAGCAATTTGTAACTTTTTAATATTGCAGCCATTTCATATGAATTTAAACAATATCATTTGTATATTTCAGTATGATTTGTTGATCCTCCTATGATGGTTGGGTCTAGCGTTGGGGTTTGAGGGCATACCTCCATTTGAAAACATTTGATTTTTGATTTTTTGTATAAAAATTAATCCTATTAACTTGTGTGAATTAGCCCATTAATAATACATAAAATAATTACATTTCTTTGTGAGATTGCACTGAAATAAATGTATACCAGAGCATTTGGTTCCTTTTATAGTCAGATCTTGTAGAATCATGTCATATTATTTGTACACTAATATGTATTAAAGTCCCCAAGAAATCAAAACTAAACATTTGATTTAGTTAGCTGACAACAAAAATGCATCTGTTCAGTATCTGTAAGAAAGAAAAATAGTTTGCCCTTCTAATCTTTAGTTGAAATCTGTTTTTTTTAAGTTAATTTGTTGGATTATATATATCTTTGGAATTGGGCATAGTTAACATAACCACGCTGCTCCTGCTGTCAGTTTTGACAAAAAAAAATAAACAGAAAGGGTTAGCAGGAGGTGTCTATTAGGTTGTAATAACTCTCCCCAAACACTTTTCCTGATCTTTCTGAATGAAATGCCATAACTTACTTTATCCAATCTGCTTGCAGTCAAGAAAACAAGCCACGCCCACTGTTTTGTGATTTAACATTCGGTTTCTCTAGAAACTGTGTCACGATATAAAAAAATAATGTTTGCAGCTTCCAGTTCAGGGGGACTTAAGGTCTGTTGCACTCATTTATTCATTTTCTTTTTGGCTTAGTCCCTTTTATAATCTGGGGTCCCCACAAGCGGAATAAACCCCCAACTTATCCACCATATGTTTTACCGAGCGGATGCCACTCCAGCTTCCAGCCATCTCTGGGAAACATCCATACACTACGGACAATTTAGCTTACCCAATTCACCTGAACAACATGTCTTTGGATTGTGGGGGAAACCGGAGCACCCGGAAGAAACTCACGCAAACGCAGGGAGAACATGCAAACTCCACACAGGAACGCCAACTGACCCTGCTGAGGCTCGAACCAGCGATCTTCTTGCTGTGAGGCGACAGCACTACCTAATGCGCCACTGCGTCTCCACCTGTTGCATTCATATTTCAGTTAAATGGCAACAGATTTTAAATTTAAATCCTTACTGCTGAGTGAACACTAAGCAAAGAACAGAAGAACCAAGAGAAAACACCTTCAGTGTGAACACACCTTTATTCACTTCTCCTGATCCACTAAATTGGATCCAATTATTTCTTGTCCTGTACCTTATTCCCTCATTGAATTTAATGTTTCATTCAAAAATATATCATGTTAGGAACAAAATGGGTTGCAAATGGGATTTCGCTTAACCTAATCTATTACAATTTGCTCAATGCAGAGCAGGAGCACACTCAAATTAGACCACACTTTTATAAACATGCAAGAGAGGGTTGAGGGGTTTGAAGTCAATCTGTGCAGACTTGGTCATGGGTTTCCTGACTGTAATTGTAGGTGGTCATGTCATATAACAGCCTCATCAGAGCGTCAAACTCTCCTGTGAGACAGACCGCTCTATAAATATGAAAGCAGCAGGTAATTAAAGGTGGATCCCAGTGAGGAGCCGTTCTATCTAGATTCTTATTTCCTTACAATTCTCCATGTCATGCTTTGATTATGAAGGGGTCTCTCTCATCAGCCGGACTGATATGAAGGGGAGGAGGAGAAGGGGGGTGAAGGGAGAAAAAAAAAGAGTGATGAGATATTGGAGAAGAAGTGACAGGGATGATGGCAGAGTGAGAGTGAGACATTAAAAAGAACTGCATTAAAAGGATATGCTCAGTTAGAAGAGAGAAAAAGAGGACAGGAGAGGTCATGAAAGAGGTGTAGAGACAAAGAGGGAGAGACAGGGGGACACTGGGAGAATGGTGAAGGCAGAATAAGAGAATAACTTCTGGGGGAGGTCAGTTATGCAGCTCTTGCAGCAAAAGTCATTCTTGAGAAGCACACCCTCAGAAACCAATTACAGCTTTAGCCCTTGGAAGCCAGGAGCATGGAAATAAGAAAATATGCTCTTTTCCTAAACATTAGGACTTATGACTCACATATTGTGCTTTCATAACTTTTTACTGCAAAATACTTTTTATATAGCCGTCTCTCAGAGCAATGAAATATATTAACATTTACCTCTGTCTGAGTCAAGCCACTTTACCTGAGCACTGGCAAGGCACATTTTTCTAGAGTTTTATTCATTCATTAATTTTCTTGTCAGCTTAGTCCCTTTATTAATCTGGAGTCGCCACAGAGGAATGAATCGTCAACTTATCCAGCACGTTTTTACTCAGCGGATGCCCTTCTAGCCGCAACCCATCTCTGGGAAACATTCACATATACACACACATGCACTATGGACAATTTAGCCTGCCCAATTCACCTGTACCACATGTCTTTGGACTGTCGGGGAAATCAGAGCACCCGGAGGAAACCCACCCGAACACAGGAAGAACATGCAAACTCCACACAGAAACGCCAACTGAGCTGAGGTTCGAACCAGCGACCCAGCGACCTTCTTGCTGTGAGGCGACAGCACTAACTACTGCGCCACTGCTTCGCCTCTAGAGTTTTATGTTTTAAAAAATCGAGCACACTCTCTGTTTTCATTTATTAATAAGGGCTTGTTATTTTAAAACCCTACCTAGTGTGTTGTACATATTCCTCATCATTGAATGATACTTTTTAAAAATAAATGCGCTTTAAAAGTGGCCAAAATATAAATATCATAAAAATTGAAGGTGCAATCTTGTTTAATGAGCAAAAACATCCATTTTCTTTTACTAATAGTAATGTATGAAGTAGCTCACACAGTCGCTTTTAAGGCAAGCTGCATTCTGAACCGTTATACAATAGGTGGGGAAATCTTATGGAATGGAATTTCAGTATTTTTGGATTCCTATTGAACTGAGTAGATTTTGATTTTGACTAGATTTTAGACTCTTGAACATTTGATAAGTGTTTTTTGACTGTAATTTTATGAGTTCATTTGAGCAAGTCAGGAAACAACCTCTTAAAATGCTCTAGCAACCGCCCTAAACCTATTCAAATTATCTTAGTAAAATCTTTTGACAAGTAAAATTCTTGTTTGTTTGATTTCTTATTTAGAATATCTTTGAAAATTTGCCAAATAAGGGTTAATATAATCAAATCAACCATTGTTGATGTTGATTGTACCCAGAAGCAACCATTACAAACCACATACCATAAGCTAGCACCTCTTTAAAATCTTGACTGGACTTGTGATGACAACTTTATGGTGTTTTTTTTTTTTGGTTAGGGAGAAATCATCATATAGCAACAACCCAGAACATCTTATCTATTACATAGCAATATGCTAATACTTTCTATATTAAAAATGTACTTATAAATGGAGTTAGCAAAGCAAGTCTATCAGCCTCAATTAAAATTACCAATGGTTCAATTGCAGTCAAAATAAGTGTATTTCACAAATGGCAGTTCTTCTAATGTGACAACAGCTTTATGTCATGAGCTTTATATGTTTTTTTTACCAGAAACATCCACTTATAGTAATAAAATGCTGTATTGTTGTAACCCAACATTTCATCACCTTGGAATTATAAGGTTCTATTTACGTTCTGAATGATTTTGAGACATTGAGCTTCAAAATTTTTGCATTCCGTAGCAAACAGTATGTGTGTAACATTTGTTTTTTTATATAAATTCTTAAAATGTAAACTTATAAAAAACATCCCATAATGTGAATAAGTTGTCAACTAATAAGAATATACCAATAACTCAGTTTTAACAAAACTGTCAGATAGACCCTTATGATTCTAAGGTGACGATTTGGTAAAATATGGACAAACCCAACAATAGGTTCATTTTTTCAGTTGCATTTAAATGACAATTTTAACCCAACAGCTGTGTTTGTCAATATTTAACCCAATGTTGGGTTATAACAAATAGCATTTTTAGAATCTAGCAATCACAACATAATATCTTAACATCTGTTAACATGTTGCAAACATCTTAGCAGCACGTCGAAATATACCTAAAACTGAGCAAAACATTTTGCCATGAAATAAACTAAACTATTTTCTCTGTTTAACTGTTTTCTTGCTAGTGAAGTGTTCAATTTTTCCACTCACATAGTCGTCACGTAAGTAGCAAATGGGCTATAGCGAAACGCAACTGACTCTTAAAGAAAATGAGAGATGAGACTCTGATTGTTTTATTCTCAAAACACACCTATAACTCATCAAGAAAATAAGCTTAACCCTTTTAGACCATGCGCCACTGCGCAAAGTGGATTTTTCCGTCCCTAAAATAGTAAAAGTGGAATCTGACACGCCCCTAATGCGTTTGCGCCCTGCGCTTTGCACTTTACGCATGGATCAAAATAGAACCCAAAGAGTTAACCAGATCGGTACAAGCCATGTGGACTAATTACAAGTAACAAAACACCATTAAATACACACTTGATAGCTACAGAAAACAAGGAGGCAACCTTTTTAATCACACTTACTTACACTTATGAAATGGAGGAAGAAACTGATCCGTGAATAGTTTACCAATAAAGTTCCTGTCAAGCTCTGACAAAGTCCCATACATTAATAGTTTTTTCTGATATATATTTTAACAAATGGCTGACAAATCTCCCGTTGCAAGGTAGATTACTGCATTAATCACCAGAACGTTCACTCATTAATGTTCTGTTGGAATATCTATCTCTATTCCATGCGTGTTCAATAAGAAAAGGTCTGGAGAGGTTTTTCTTCAATGTCAAAAATCGTAACACTTTATTAGATACAAATGAATAATTCGATGACAGAGCTCTAGGTTACATTACCCCAATGCAATACAAGAATTACATTCAAGAGGTTCGCAACTAACATACATTTCCTGACTTCAGCATATATACACGACCGATCTTAACAGGTGGAGTTTTGGTGTAACGTCACTTGTCAATCATTGTTCAGTCCTCCATTGGCCGCACCTTCGACATACTTCCTCTTTTTCTTCGAATTCTCTGCCCAACAACAAAGTATACATCTTTCTGTGTTCTGTGTTTCAGTTTTAACACCTCTCTTCAGACAGGAAGTTTCTGCAGAGCTGAATTCAATTTTGGACCCGCATCTATCTACTTCTGCAAAAATGCTAATTAGTATGCACAGCACTACCCACAACATTAGAAGTTCAGTTAATATATGACCCTTACTTGACCAATACAAATAATTGTTTGATTTAAAAAAAGAGACAAAAATAATAGAAAATGGTTCCTATTATCCAATAGTTCACTCATCTTCAGTCATGATCAGTCCCATGCACACTTGCACTCTGCTATCATTAGAAGGGAAAGACACATTCACGTTTTACCAGATCCGACACTTCATGTTTGGAATTGTTTTTGTGTTGACATCAATACGAAAAGTCAAAAGATCCAGAGAACAACGAATCATTTAAACGACTCTGAGTCAAATCCTTTTTTTTTTAAAATCTATATTTATATACAATGTGCACTTTTCAGATTTAAACATCGGCTGGATGTTCTCATTCACTTAGAGCTGTTTTCCACACTGCATGAAAGGTCATTTTCAAAAACCCATAATAGGGGCTCTTTAAAGAAGCAACAACAGACCCAGGAAACTAGCAACTATCTAGAAAACTTTTGCAACAGAGCAGTAACATGGTAACACCTAAAAAATCAGTGTATCTCCTTCGGTTACCTGCTCAAAGTGCAATTTGACTTTCATTCGGGGCATTTTCAGGTGGGTACACTAATATTGATGCAGTTTCTAGAACCGATCATTAGTGCACCTCTGGAGGCCAGCAAAGAAAGCTTTACTCAAACAGCTCCTATACCAGCTGCCCTCTGTTACACACACTGCCCTAAACCTCACTCCTATCCGGATCACAGCACCAGCGCAACCCCATAGGGTCTGCTCACAATCCTCTGAGTGGGATTTGGGCGACAGTAAAGACCACAGTCTCCTGCATCAGTCACTAATGCGCCTCGTAAAAGCAGTGAAGTGAGATTTACTCACACAGCTCCTACTAGCTGGCCTGAAATAGACTCACTCCCCTTAACCTCACTCCTATCCGGGTCACAGCACCAATGTAACCCTTCTGGGTCTGTTCACAATGCTCCGAGCAGGATAATAAGGACAGCAAAGACCACAGTCTCTAGTGTCTGTCACAAATGCGCCTTCTCGAGGCCAAGAAAGTGAGCTTTACTCATACAGCTCCGACTAGCTGGCCTCCGTTACAATTAGCAATGTCCTGGCAAACATGTGCGAGCATGGTGAGAAATTTGGATTTAGAAGAACTCAATCGTTTATTTAAAGGCAGTGTGTTTACGTTACTATTAAACGCCCCCTATTTTTTTATTCACCTTCTTTTTAATGGCAAAATAATGAAGCAAATAAAGAACTTTTCAATTAAAAAATTGATAAAAGAGAAAGCAAATAGACACAGAGAGGATGGAAATCTCTGTGAGGGGCTCCAGTCCTGACATTACTGTCAATCCTGCTTATCACACTTGTCGCTCTCAGAAGCAAACTACTCTGCCTCTGCTCTATTTCCAACCCTTTCTCAGACCAGCCATCCTTATACTAACACAGACGGTTCATTCTTCACACATTTACACAGCCCACTTCTCATAAGCCCTGTAAGATAGTTAATAAGGATAGAAGGGGGTGAGATGCAGGGCGAGATGGACACTAAAATATGAACAGGCTTGAACCATGACCTTTTAAAGCTGTAGAAAATGCTACTGATCGATACACAGCTATCACCACACACACACAACCCCATGGGAGCATTTAGCATGTTAGCACACTGTCACTTATGAGAGAGTAAGCAGGTGAGATCTGTTCTGTGTGTGTGTATACAGTGTATTCCTTACATTACGGGGACCAAATGTCCCTTCAAGTATGGCAATATCAATTTAACCTTTTGGGGACATTTTGTTTCCTTTTTTGGTCCCCATGAGGAATTAAATTATACGGGACTAAGTATTTTGAAAATGTAAAAATGCTGCCTGCGAGCATTGGGTTTAGGGGTAAGCTCTATAAGAAGTCCCCATAAAGATAGCTGCTTGTGTGTGTATGTGCGCACGTGTTAGTGTGTTTGTCAGGTGGGAAGAAACAGAGACAAAAAGGGTTAAAATCTGGATCGATGTAATGTGAGAAATCCATTTGAGGCACCAACATGAGCTGCCATGTACACTTCACACACACACACACACACACACTTACACAAGTGCAGAACATGTGAAAAAGACTACATGTGAGTTGGTGAGTGAGCTGGATCTGGCTGTTAACAGTGAGCAACAGTGTCCACCACAGAGATATAACAGACACAAACACACACACAGGCAAACAGCAACAGTGCCAATGTGTGCAACAGAAAAGATCTGTGGCTTCACCCTGAATGTCAAGTATTGAAACCACTGCACTAATCAGCTTCTTCTAAATGAGTTTTTGTCTTGTTTTAGGGACATCTTTAAACATGATTAGTTTATTTAAGAAATTCATATTATTTTTAAATCCCCACAGGGGTTCCATGTTTAAGACTGAAAATTATAATAAAATAAAAAGATTTTAAATAAATTGAGGAGATTTTTATAGTTTTAAAAATGCATTTGATTTAAATAAATCATGTTTATGCTTATAAAACAATAAAAGGTAAATGTAAAAATAAATTAAATACAAATAGAATTTATATTGTTTTAAACAGCCGATTCGAATGTTATCACTCGATTGAATGGGCGTTATCAGTGGTTATCAGCTGATAGACATGGGCTACTCAGTAGGATCAGACTCTATCAATAGGCTGTTATCATCCATCCACATGGTTAATCAGCTATAGATTACATTCAGCTGAGGCTGGAAGTAAACGAGAATTATTTATTAATAATAATCATTCATTCAATTTCCCATTAATTGTATTTTATTAATGTCTACCCCAACCATCACAGTCGTATAAAAGCAGATCTGGAGTCTTCTCTATTAGTGTAGCTGATTAACCACAAGAATTATTTAGATTATTTATTACATTTCTCATTATTGTTTTTTTTTTAACGTCTACCCCTAACCCAATCCTAAACCCAACCGTCAGAGTAATGTAATAACAGATGTTGAGTCCTTTGTATTAGTACAACAACCCATAACAAAAAGTATGGAATCACCACTCTTGGAATATGTTCATTCAAATGTTTAATTGTGTAGAAAAAAAACACATGCATGCTACAAAACTAGTTTCATTCAACACTCCAACCTTCTGCCTGTATGAAACACTTAAAAAAATAAAAGAAAGAACACTGTAGTCAGTTACAACACAGTTTTTACAGTTCAAACACAGGAAAAATGTTAGAATCACACACATCTGAGGAAAATTATATGGAATCAGCATGTACTTTACAGATTTAAATCAAACAAGTGTATCTGATTTCAACTGCTAATTAGTCCACAGTTAAAAAAGAGTGCTTGCACACTTGCAAGTTTCGTCGTTACAAACATAGTTTGTTGATTTTGCGTCTCCCAAATCCATCTTTCCCATGAATATTCGCAAACTGCTTCACAAACTTTTACATTTGCAGAATGTAGAAGCATAGTTCCTGACTCTGTTCTATGTCCTATTCCTTTCAAATCTTCCAACATTTAAACTTGGAATATATATATTTTTATAATTGAAGTCATTTCTCTGTAATTTGCTTTCAAAGTATTTTTACGGTTCAGTTTTATTGATCTTCATATTGACAATTGCCCTCCCTTCGCAGTGCACTTTGAAAACTTTTATGCCATTTTGAATACAGCCCTGGCTCATGACGAAAGCTATTATTTAACCTATTAAGACCTATTATTTAACAGCGAAATTTACATTACATTTCCAAAGCTTGTGTAAACAAAAATATATAGCATACGTTTATGCTTTTAATTTATAGTAAGAAATGTATCTGTACTGTATATGACATGGCAGCAACACCAAAGCTCCAAAGATACTAATTTATTAAATTAAAAAGCTGACACAAAGCGTGTAACGTTTCGAGCCACACGTCTCTTCATAAGACAGTCTTTAATTTGCACCTTTTGCATTTTTTTGGCTGAGCACCCAGTTAAGAGGGATGTGCGTGCTTTTGTATAGTTTTTCTATAGTTGGTTAGAACCTGTCTACAGTGGTTTGAATGCGTCAAATTGTAAAAGTAGATACATAAATAAGTGCAAAAGTACATTTACAATAAATGAAATAAATTAATAATAATAATAATAAAAATATTAGTATTTATTCATTCATTAATTTTCTTATCGGCTTAGTCCCTTTATCAATCCGGGGTCGCCACAGCGGAATGAACTGCCAACTTATCCAGCATGTTTTACACAGCGGATGCCCTTCCAGCCCCAACCCATCTCTGGCAAACATCCACACACACTCAATCACAATCATACACTACGGACAATTTAGCTTACCCAATTCGCCTGTACTGCATGTCTTTGGACTGTGGGGGAACCGGAGCAGCCGTAGGAAACCCACGCGTTTGCAGAGAGAACATGCAAACTCCACAAAGTAACACCAACTGACCCAGCCAAGGCTCGAACCAGCAAACCAGCGACCTACTTTCGGTGAGGCGACAGGACTATATACTGCGCCACTGCATCGCCAATATTATTATTATTATTATTAATAATAATAATAATAATAATAAGTAGGATTTTTCTACATTTCCTAATAAACAGCCTACTGTAAATTACTATCATTAACGATTTATATATGAGATTAAAATACGTGTTCGTTAAGTAATGTTATGTTTTAGAATAGAGTTTGGAATATTCTCAATAATATTTGTAAAGGAAACAAAGACCCTGTATGTCTCATTTACATTTATTTAAATTAATATGGAAAATAAGTGCATGTTTTTACTAAAACTAATATTGGATTTCTTTAAAAATGTGTGTGCGTGTTAAACAATATAGTTTGCACAAACATTATTGGGTTTTTCTCTAAAGTAGAGTAGTTGTTACTCCACCACTCTTAGAGCGCTATTATGGGCATTTTACATTATAACTAATGTGCTTCAAGCGACGGATCTGCAACATAGAAACTACGGTTTTGAGAAACACTCGTCACTACATCGTTCTTTTCCCAATCCATGCATCATACTAATATAGTCCAGCCACGAGTTACTTCGTTGCTTGGGAAACACACCTCTGATTGACATAACTCATAGCTCCAACACATGAGATATCAGCTGAAACAAAGGACAGGATTATCGAACTTCTCAAGGGTAAATCTTCACGAAATGTTGCAAAACACTTTGCTTCTGTTTTATGACCTTGCGTGTAAACATGAAAAAAACACATGCATTCGGATATTCAGAGATCGGTTTTAGGACTCCTTCATATGTGGAAATAAATCGAATATGTGACAATGCGACTATCATGTAAACAGGCAGATCGGATTTATTGAGGCATTGCGTTTTGTACATCATTAAACTTGCGACGTTGTGGTACTTCTCTACGATTTAATGGCATAGAAGGAAGAGCGTGTGTGGAGACACTGACGTGGTAAACAACAACAAAGGAAACATGGAGGAGGAAACATGGAGCCCACTAAAGCTAAGCAAGGCTGCGCCCAGTCAGTACCTAGATGGGAGACCACATGGGAATGCTAGGTTGCTGCCGGAAGTGGTGTTAGTGAGACCAGCAGGGGGCTGCGTGGGTCCTAATGCCTCAGTTTATTGATGTACTGCTCAATGAGTCCTTAAAAATCCCAGGATGTCCTTCAAAAAAAAGAGTAGAGGTTTAACCATCCTGGCCAAATTTGCCCACTGGCCTCTGTTAATCATGGCTTCCTAACCCTCCCCATATCATAACTGGCTTCTTCACTCTGTCTCCAATCAGCTGGTGTGTAGTGTGCAGTCTGGTGAAATATGGCTGCCATCGAATCATCCAGATGGATGCTGCACACTGGTGGTGGATGAGGAGATTCCCCCCAATGTGTAAAGCGCTTTAAGTGTCTAGAAAAGAGCTAAATAAATGTAGGGAATTATTATTAATTATTATTAGATGCCACAATTGGCTTCCACCAGATCTGAGATCTCTCTCTTACCCACATATCCCTCTGAATGGTGAACACACCATATATAAACCATAGGCACAAGCTGCAATGTTGGCCATTTTCCCTCCACCTCAAGATCATTTTAAAGTTGGGTGAACTTCGCATATTTCGCAGAGCTAAAAGCAAAACCATTTCTTACATCGTGGCTAGTGTGGCGCAGATGCTAAAACCCGCCTTTACGCATACACAAAGTTGTAAATTAAACATTTAATATGTTTGTTTAAATTCAACACATAAAAATTGTTTGCAACAATTTTGCAGACATCTTTTTTTTTTCAGTGTACCTGCCAATTAATAACTATTAATAAGCAGCAAATTAGTCTTTTATTGAGCAAAAAAAATGTATAATTTGTTAATAGCGAGACTTGTGACCAAAATATTTGAAACATACAATTCCACACACCCAATGTATTTGTAGTTTATTTAATACATTTCTTGAGAATCCAGACAAAACTCAAATCAAGAAAATCATAATTTGAATAGAAATAGACAAGAGGGACGATCAAAACTACCAAACATTTCCTCAAAATGTGCCAACAGAAGAAGACAGCCAGCTCTCTCTCTCTCTCTCTCTCTCTCTCTCTCTCTCTGACTCAGACTAGAGGATGGAGGAAGAATAAAAAGCAGGGGAGATCAGGGAAGAGGGGAGCAAATGTGAACGGTGCGCTGAGATTGAACGCAACGGCAAATGAGAAATTCATCAAGAGTGATGCCAGAGGACATCTCTGACAGGGAGATGAAGCAAAAGGAGAGGAGCCGAGAGAGATGTGGAGAAAGAGCGCAGAAGAAGGAGCGTGAGAGGCTGTTGAGAACTCACCCCTGTGTGAGAGTGCTCCTCCTCAGGTTAACACAATCCCTGCTCTGTGGAGCCATTCTGAGCAGAGCCTGTTTGGAGCACCGCACACTGTCTACAGAATACCAATCACACGCCGGCAACACACACACACACATAGGCAGGCAGCGGCCCGACATACTCTTCACTCAGTGTTTCAGAAGCAAATCACCCTACTTGTGAGCTCTGAATGAAATGGTCATGATGAAAGAAGCAATGATTTTACAGACACATACACAGAGAGAGAGAGAGAGAGATACTCACGGTGAGACGCAGTTCCAATGACGACCCCAGTGATGAGGGACAACAGGCCGATCTGCTGAGGAACTGAAGATGAGAGGATTGGTGTGAAGCTCCTCCGGTGCGCCTCCTCTTTTCCTTCAGTCTTCTTCTGCGTCGCGAATCAAGAGGCTCTGCAATCTTTCTCTTGCTTCCTCTGTCCTTTTCTCCTTTGCTTTCCTTTCTTTTTCAAGTCCCTGACAATGTTCATAGCTGTAATTCCAAAGCACAGCAGTGCAAGCTGCATTCACTCTGACTCCAAACCCCCTCCCTTTCTCATCTGCGCTCTCTCTCTCTCTCTCTCTCTCAGCTCATTGTATCCCCATACCTCCTCTGCTCTCCCTCCAATCCAATCAGCTCTCATTGCTTCTCTAGCTGCTCCTTCCTACACCCCTTTTCTCCCCTCTCTCTCCTCCTCCTTCAAAGACAAATCTCAGGCAGCATCAGTGAGATCACTGTCTTCTAAGTATTCAAAGAAGTGTAGAGCACCGTCACAAATGTTAAAACACTTGACGTGTCTTGACGCAGCGGTGAACACCAGGTAGCAGACGTCACAATGGCAGCTCAGAAACGGAGAGTATTGAAACTACAGCGCAGGCTGACTAGCACAGAGATGCCCAACAGGTTATACTGTTCACAATGCCAAATGTGTGTCTTTTTACCCAGAAGATTATCTTACAAAACGTGTATACTATATATTAAATATTATAAGAAAAATCTAAATATAATTTAAAATGTAATAATATCATTTAAAATATAAAAATATATAATAATATTATTAAAATTTTACATACAGTGCTCAGCATATATGAGTACATCCCTCACAAGTATCTCTTTTAAACTCATATTTTAATAGGAAGCTATACAATAATATATTTGTGCATGTACATTAGATTAGTCAGTACTGAAGCTAAATCTGGAGCTTATCTAAGAAAACCACTCACGATAATGGTCCAAAAACTAGTACACCCAAATTTATATGTTAGAGAAAAATATTAAATACAAATTTTTAAAAAAGAGGAAAAATCAAGAGAAGCAAAAAAAAAAAAGGGTCCTAATTTATATTAAGTGGCCTTAACTAATATGTACTTACACCGGATTTAACAGTTTGTTACAATGTACTTATTGTGTAAATACATGTATTTATTGTGTACTTATGCTTGATTAAATACCTGTATGTAATTACATTTGTAATTAACTTCTTTAAGTACATTTGTAAATATACTGTTGAGCATCCCTTACACCTTAACCCACTCTTAAACCTACCCATACCACCAAATCTGTCCATAACCCAACCCCTATCCCAACCCAAGAGCACCACAAGTGTTCTCAAATACATTATGAACACAGTAAGTACATTTTATTTATTTTTTGATGTAAGTACATAGTAGTTAAGGACACTTAATATAAAGTGGGACCAGAAAAAGTAATTTAGTAGAAATTTTGTAGTTTTTGCAATATTTTGCTTGAATTTATTTGTATTATCTTTCAATTTCTGAATATGTTCTGTGACTAAAACATTGTTTTAATTAATATATCTGTTTTATATATCTGTTTTGTTTAACCCTCTATGTGGCATTTTTGTTTTAGGATGAAAAAAATTTACCCTTATTTTTGCAGACTGTAGTTCCATTCTTGCTTTAACAAACTTACCTGTTGGGTTCAAACAAGCCTGAAGAACTCAGTTAGTTTAATCAGGTTTGTTTCATCATGGTTAAAGATAAACTGTGCAGATCTGTGGCTTTTTGCAAGTTTAATTAGCATCTTTGAATGGAAACATAGCAAATGTGACTCTTCAAGCTAGCTGTCAGTAGGAATGAGCCTAACTGCTCGATCTTGTACTTTACCCTTTACCTCCATAAAATTATTCAATATTCATTTCCTATGAGTAATAGTTAGGGCCAGACGGAATCTGCGGAAGTTTTTTGCTATTTCTGCTGAGAATTTTGGTAAAAGTCTGCAGATTTCTGCTGAATTATTTTGGAAGTATCATAACTAAAACCTTAATATATGAAATAAAAAATTATATCTTTTTAACTTTAATGTTTATATATATATATATATAAATATATATATATATATAAACATAACACTGACGCATTCGCGTGCGTATGAATGGAAGTCTATGGGAGGAAAAGCCCAGTGTGACCCCAGCTTTAGTTGGCGGTTCATTAAGGTGGCGACCCCAGAATAATAAAGTGACTAAGCCGAAAAGAAAATGAATGAATGTTCTAAAATTATTTTAATAGGTCTTTCTGCATGTACAATAGGGTTAATAGGATAATCAATCATTAATAGTCTAATTAATAATTGAAATAATTATCTAAAAATAAAACTAAATCCATTTTCATCTTTAAGCGTTAATCTTTTCTACATACATACAGATATGTGTGTCTATAAATACACTTGTACATTTGTTTATACTATTCATGTAGTTTTAATAAATCTGTATAATTATAATATTTTAATTACTAATTTTATTTTCATACAGCTTTATTTGATTTTACAAAAATGTATAAAAACATTTTAAATCCATTCACTATTTAAACTATTCATACTATTTTAATGTAATATTTGTATTATGTATAATTACAATTTACATAAATTTGAATATTGATGATATTGTTTTTTTATTTCTCTATTAAAAAAAAAAAAAAAAAACTAAAAACTTATTTGATGCAAACAGGTAAAAAATATAACTGAAACTGCTTCATTGACATTTCTATTCCACCAGCAAGTTGATAAAAGCACAGACTCAAACTATTCACCTCTAATTACCAGCTAATCATCTTTGTCATGCGGTGTCTCTTTAAGGGTTGTCATGTGCACCTGTTGTTAAGCAGGAGTCCCCCTCACTGCAGCCCTGTTTGTCTACTCACACGAGAATCATCCCTCTCTCCCTCTCCCTCTCTCCCTGAACTGGCTAAATATGCATTCAACAGCTGTCTCTCCACCTCTGCTCTCCTCCGCAGGCTCATCAGCGCTGAATCCCCTTTTGATGCAACCCAACACAGACTCTCCAATAAGACACGAGGCGCAAATCTAGCGCTAGGATGAATGACACCGTCTCAAATCCTTGTGTTCTCTACCTGCAACCGGTGGTAAATCTTTAAATACAACCCTTATTTCCATAAGATTTCCTGTATTATTCTTACAGAGACAGGTAGAAGGGTGCAGAGCAGAGAGAGAGGACTGAAACGGGAAGAAGAAAAAGAAGGATGGAGTGAATTGGAAGAGGGATGTGGGAATGGAGGGAGGGATTGGGAGAAGGATGGAATGGGAAAAGGAAAGAGAGAGAGAGAATTGACATTCAGCCTGTGCACTGTGCCTCACTGGTGGAATAATGATTAGCTACTCAGTATTCCAGTCACACAGCCGCTACAATAAATGGGGGAAAGAGGGGGAGAGAAAGAGAGAGAGATGGTATAGCGCTGTAAGGAGAAGGACCAGCAGACAGAGAGCACGAGCGAGTGAGGGAGAACGGGAAAGAAACAGACCCGACTAGACCAGATAAGCGTGACAAACCTTTCAACAGGAGGCTGCGCACACATGTAGCCATTTCAAAAACACACATGAGCATAATATAGCATTTTCCAGTAGCGCCGGTACATAATAGCTCCTTCAGCATATTCCCACATCATTCGTCACGTTTACCCCGACTCTCGCTCTGAAACGCGCAAAGACAAAAGGGTCAGGACCATCCATGAGGGCCAGAGCATCGTTTCCACATGCAAAACACAGCTTGTGTGTCTTTTGCGTTAATGAATATATATACTGCGGCTCATATACACATGCTGCAGTACGGATATAGAACGCGCACACACACGCATAGAGGGGCAACACACAAGGGGGAACACTCTGTCAAAGTCACAGTAGGTACAGCTACCTCAGCAAAGAGACAGACGCAGAGCCAAAGAGAGGGCGAGAAATACGCAGCATCTTCCAAATCATTTCAAAAGAGAGCAAATCTCGGGGCTGGAAAGAGTCTCGGTGAAGGAGTCAAAGAGCTGTGGTTGAATCTGGGTTTGTGGATCAGACCCTCGTATAGTCTTTCCTCACTGTAAGGTCAGCAGGTTTAGAGCTCAATCTTGAATATGCAGCATCACGGGTTATACTCATGGGCAGATATTTATAGAGCATACGATGAAAGAATGAAAAACAACCAGGGTAAAGGTGACACAAGTAGTTTGTGCTCTTGAATGACTTTGATTTTGAGCGAAGCTGCGCAATGTTATTCTCTATATCTTAAGTTATTCTCAGCACATGATTTATGTAATATTTGTTGGATTAGATATCCTCGGAAATCAGATTTAGAACACATTCGAGATTCAGCACAGGTTAAGCTCAATCAGAAGCATTTGTGCTGTGTTGATTAACACAAAAATAATAATTAGTGTCTCACTTTGATTAAATAAAAAGCAACTGTCAAGGTTAAGATGAGTTATTACGATGGAAGCAAATTTGGAAGGATTGTAGAAAAGAAAGGGCTTATGATTTTATTAAAGCAATTACATTAATTATTTTCTTGGAACTTTGAGTAAAGTTACTTGTTTTGGGTTTATGGTGAGTTTCATGCATTATCTTTTATTATGTTATCTTTTCATTATCATTATTATAGATATTAATACCATTATCGTTATTAAGGTTGCAGTAGTTGTTGTTGTAGTTGTAGTAGTAGTAGTTGTAGTAGTAGTCATGGTAGTAGTATCAACTGTAATTGTGATTTATTGAAGTAGTAGTTGATGTCATTGGTATAGTGGTAGAACAAGTAGTAAAGGTGTCGTTGTGGCAATAGTAGTAGTAGTTGTAGTAATAGTCATTGTAGTAGTATCGATTGTAATTGTGATTATTGAAGTAGTAGTTCCTGTAGTAGTTGATGTCGTTGGTATAGTGGTAGCAAAAGTAGTAAAGGTGTCGTTGTAGCAGTAGTAGTCGTTGTTGGTGTAGTAGTACCAGTATTAGATGTCGTCGATGTAGATGTAGTAGTAGTAGTAGCAATAGTAGCATCAGTAGTGGTAGTAAATGTTGTGGTAGTATTAGTATTAGTAGACATTATATAAGTAATAGTCGTGGTTGTGGCTGTAGTAGCAGCAGTAGTAGTTGTAATATAAGTAACTTTCTGTAGTAATAGTTGGTGTAGTACTTGTGATTTATTATCATTGTCAGTTATTATTACTGTTGTCCTTTCTTTCCTTTTACTGTCATTATTACTATCATACATTACTAAGCATTGTTATTACTCCCTACTTCTGACTGGTTTCTTTCTATCTGTTTTACTTATATCTGCGATACCTGCTTCATTTATTGACTGTTATTGTTCGTTTATTGTTATTGTATGTATGTAATCTGACCTGTCCACCAAGTTACCTTTACATGGAGACACACACACACACACACACACAACAGTACCTGACTATATTGTTTTGTGTGTGTGTGTGTGTGTGTGTGTGTGTGTGTGCGCGTGTGTGTGTGTGCGTGCGTGTGCGTGTGTGTGCGTGTGTGTGCGTGCGTGTGTGTGTGTGTGTGTGTGTGTGTGTGTGTGTGTGTGTGTGTGTGTGTGTGTGTGTGTGTTTTGTTGTTGTTTTGTTATGGTTTTTTGTTGACGTTTCTTTGTATTTGGATGATCCCAATTTATGTACCTTTTTGCATATTCTAATAAAAAAAATGAGTTTTAGGCATTATCATGGCAACTCAAACTGTAAAATTGAATATAACTGTTGACAGTAATTGATGTACACACCAATTATATATGTCTTGAGTAAGGTTTGGTCTTTTCACATTGTTGACAATGGGCAATATGCACAACTAGTGATTTTTAGCCAATGATAAACTTCCTTCACTTAATGTGACTATTTTCAAATTCATAAGGTTCCTTTCACAGCATCAGTGTTGTAATGTAGTTAAAATTCATTTAGTTAAATATACTTAAGCATTCATTTAGATGTTCAACCGTAAAATGAGATGAAAGCCCGTGTAACCGATATACACCATCAGGATCAACTGGTTAGCGCAGAAACTCCATTGAAAACACTGGGCTAAAATATTTGTATTTATTTTAAAGACATGGCTGGGGGAAAGGAAATGTAATGAAGTGTTTCTTGTCCGGTCTGAGACCCACTTTACATCATATATCTACCAGGCAGTGAATATCACTGATTTTTAAAGAAATCAGATGTAGCGATTTTATAATGGAAAGGCAGTTCACCGGAAGCCATGGGGTTGGCTGAAAATTAAAAGTCATTGTGCATAGAGCCCATTTGGCTAATATATGTGTGTTTTACTAAGAAAAAAATTGACATTACCTGGTCTGGGATGAACACTTCAACGTTTTAGTTGTTTTGTGGATCTGCTTCAATGCAGATATTAGCTATGTTTCGATCCACCTATTATATTGCGCATTTTGGATATGATATAATAAAAACAGTTAAATAAATGGAAACACCAAAATACACATATATTTTGGAATTATATATAAAAAACATAGGATAAACATTTTAATTGATTAAAAAAGATATCGATTTATGCATAAACTACAATGAAATCACTTTTACCGAACAAATTCAAATATCAGTATTAGTGTTAGGGATCCACGATATATCGGCGGCCTTATCCTTATCGGCCGATAAAAGCTATTTTTAAGATTATCGTTATCAAGCCGATGTCTAAATTAGGCCGATATCTTTAAGCCGATAAATCACGTAATTTTACAGACCTGCCTGCCTCGCGCATGGTGGGCGGAACTTGTTTAGACTTTTTCAGTGCACTATAATGGATCTCTCCTCACATTGTTTATTCCTTCAAAGTCCGTCCTTTCTCCGTGTGGTATTGCTGTGCATTAATAACTAACCATGTTCCTTATCATTGAAGATATGTTTAATTAAGTGCTATTTAGGGGTGTGACTATAATCGCATACCGCCATAACAAGATGTCAACTGCAGTGACGGTTATTACTGTCATCACCGCCCTTTTTTTATTTTATTATTTATTTTTGCTCGTGAATCTTTCAGGATTGTATAGAAAAATAGAATAAATTAAAAAAAGGAACAAAAGGCCTGCTAAGTATTTTCCACTTAAATTACAAATTTAGATTACAAAACTAAAACACTGACTGAATCCTTTTTAATAACCAGCATAGGCTGTTTTTATTTCAAGTTTATTTTAATAAAACAGGCCTACTAACTCAAATCAATCGCTCCACGGAAAATAAGTATTTTTAACGCACCGCTGTAATTTCTATATCCCAAACCTTTTGTCATAATTTTTAATACAAGTCATTATTTTAAAGATCATGACTTCAGAATATGATTTGACCTCAGCGCTGCACTTTTCTCCTTTTCTCCTTCTCCCTCGCGCTGAGTTCAGGTGACGGATTGTTGTGAAGTAGTTAAACTATCCTCAGTTTAATTTGCAGTGTTAAACTGGCACAGGCATTTCAGTATATTAATATAGGCTTTGCTAAAAGGCTGGTCAAATGTTTTTTTATTTATTTATTTTTTACAGAAGGCAAAAGCTATAAACAGACAATCATGCTGCGACCGTGGTGATGAGACAACCACATGTTGACTCATTTAAAGTAGGCTATAGGCTATAGCATATAATAATTTTGTATAAAGAAGTTTATTAAGAAGTAGCCAATATATCAAAGGGGCAAGCAATTACAATAGAGCATTAATTAAATCCTTTTTTTCCATGGAACGAAACAAATACTGCACAGTTGTGTAGCAGATGGGGACGCAAAAAAATATACAATTCATATATTTTTGTCGGAAGAAAAATATTCTTGGAATGAATTTTGTTTTGTACAATTTGTATCTTAGTTTTTGTCAGTTAGATAGGCCCAACTACAAAATAAACAAGAATATTCAATAATAACTCCAAGAGTTATCGGTTATCGGTATCGGCCAAAAAAAATCCATATCGGTGCATCCCTAGTTAGTGTTATTATATTATTAATGACTTCCAGAATTGTCAAGAGCATCTGTGCTCCGCATCTCATGTCTTCAAACACCACAATGTGTTCATTGCATCGGCATTGCTTTCTAAAAAGCAAGTCATTTATTAAAATTAAAAAAAGATTGACGCAACTTTTCCTTCTGCAGCAAATTCCATTTTTACAGTTGACATTTGGCACTAGTTAATCAGAAAATTACGATTTTGTTCTCTTTCACTCGTTGGATGGAAACGCTGCTTTATTCACACGTCTTTTACGCAATATTTCAGTTTTGCACGTAAATTTAATCTGCATCTTTGGATGAAAATATTGCTACTCTTTGTCATGTGTATGGAAAACCTTTTAATAATCCAAAAGAAAAACAATTATGTAAGCATATAAGGATATGTTTATAGTAATGGAATTAAAAATTTTCATGGATCATACCGCTGTAGCGGCCCCTGATAAATAGGGGACTAAGACGAAGAAGAATGAATGAATCGCATTTCAGTATGATTATTCATTTCCAACTAAACAGAATATTGAGTAGGGGTAGGTGTTTTATTTTTGCTTTCTCCTCTCATATTTAAACTAATAAAGAGCTTATAGTACTATATAAACATCCTGTAAGTTTCAGAAACAAGCTCTTTGTGGTTCCTCTAAATTCAGCTTATATTGAAGGCAGTCTGAAAAAAACAGGTTCTGGAATTTTCTACTCTTTGATGTAGTAGGGTGTATGAACTTCGCCTCCACAGAAGTAGTAGATTAGTAGTAAGTAATGAGCATTTATATCAGTGGTGCCCAAACTCGGTCTAGGAGGGCCGGTGTCCTGCACATTTTAGCTTCAGCCACGATTAGACACACCTGAACCGCTTAATCAAGCTCCATCTTGGTATACTAAAAACTTACAGACAGGTGTGTGGAGGTAAACTATGCTGGTTTTCCTGGACCGAGTTTGGGCACCCCTGATTTATATAGTATGCTCATACACCCAAAGCGCTTCGCAATCATGAGAGGGCGCCTCCCCACTCCATAAACAGTGTGCAGCATCCACTTAGATGATGCGACGGCAGCCAATTCAGTGGATGGGGAAGAATGGGACGGTCGATGGAAGGAATTTTTGGCCAGGACACCAGGTTACATCCCTACTCTTTACGACAGGGGTCACCAAACTTGTTCCTGAAGGGCAGGTGTGCTGCAGATTTTAGCTCCAACCTTAATCAAACACACCTGAACAAGCTAATCAAGATCTTACTAAGTATACTTGAAACATCCAGGCAGATGTGTTGAGGCAAGCTAACATTGTAAATTGTACTGAAGTTGGAAATTCATTTTTTAGAGTAACAATATGCTTTAGATCAGTGTTTCTCAACTGGTGGGCCACTTTTGGGTCGCGGTAACATTTTCAGTGGGTCGCGGAGTGTGTGATCAAAAAAACAACAAAAGTTTATTGCTTATATCGGACTTTTATTTTGAAATGCGCGTGTGACAACCGTACAGGACTTTTAATTTTTCCCAGTAACCTGGGTTAAGCACTTTCGGCGAACTGTATGCAATGCAAAAAACGGCGCGTTTAAGGTCTGTTTTCTTTAAAAATCAGCTATTTCCACTAGCTGAGTGATATCCAATATAAAGTGGGTCTCAGATTGTACAAGAAGCACTGCATTAAATTACATTTCCCCCCGCCATGTTTTTATAATATGAGCATTTATTTTACCCTAGTATATTCAATGGAGCTTTTGCGCTAACGTTAGCCTGCCGATTCTGACGGGCGCATGCGAGTAAACTGTTTTTTGTCTTGTTTTACGCTTGAGCAACTAATTGAATGCCAAAGTTTATTTAACTGAATGTATTTTAATGACATTACAACATCGATGCTGTAAAAGGAACCGTATAAAATGGGTAAAAAGTTCAAAAGGTCACCGGAAAGTTTATCTGTATGGGAAAAACACTAACGTTCGCTCCGCATATACCCCTTTGACATGTGAAATTCCAGCGCAATTACGACCCCGAACATGTAAAGTGTGGATTTACATATTTTGACAACAAAAAAGGCTTAAAACCTCAGTGTGTCATATGTAGTGAGGTGCTTTCACAAGAGAGCGTGAAACCTAAATTAAAATGACATTTAGAATCCAGACATCCCAGTTGCAAGGAAAAACCTCTGGACTATTTTTCAAGACGACTCCCAAAGCTGAGGGCATCACAAAAGTGCCGAACATCTTCATGTTCAAAACAAGTACAAGTACATCTTACTGTGCTCACCGTGTAGCAAAGACCAAGAAAGCCCACACAAAAGCAGAACAGCAAGAAACTGGTGATTATTATAAAATGGTTATGATTATTTTAATAATTTTACTTCAGTTTGCTGGTTTCTGTTCAGTGCAGCCAGATCAGTGTTAATGTTTTATAAAAAGTTGAGTTTAGTTAATGGTAAACTAACTTTTCCTTACCCTAACCACTGTTTACAGTATTTGACATTTTTACTCTGTAATATTTCTATAATTTGATACATTTTCTTAAATGACAGAAGTAAAATATTGTTTATTTGTAAGTCTTGGTGATTTTCTTATAATTTATCTGTCACTATTTGTGTATGTTAACAATTAAATACAAATGAATTATAATTTATAGTTCCTAAAAATTTGGGTCGCGGCTTGATGACCATGTGAAAATCTGGGTCCCATGGCCAAACCAGTTGAGAACCCCTGCTTTAGATCACATTCGGTATGGTTTAAAACAACCCCTGTGTAATCAACCATGATGTTAACAGAAGGTGGATTCAATCAAAAGTGTTTTGTGTAAATCGATTATCTTATTTATTTGTCCCCCAAAGCAGTCCAATGGCAAAAAAGACCCCTGGTGCATCCTAAACTGCCAAATTGCCCATTTACATGAAGGTCACGCAGTAATTGCTAGACAAAGTCTGTAAATTAATGAGCTGAGGAAGAGATCTATCAAAGAGTTATTTGGGAATTCGGCGCGGGGAAGAGGAATGCCGTTTCAATATCACCGTCCATCATTTCTGGGACTAATCATAATGATGCCGCAGCTGTATGGAGGAGGAGTTCAGCGGGGCCCGACTAAATTGAGGGAGCAAAGAAGCGAGCGCAGGCAAACACTATGAGCTCCAGTAATGGCTCTACTTAGCCTCAATCTCTCAATGAGCTGAGGTAATGGAGCTCAACTCAAACCTCATTCAACTAGTGAAAATTCATGACAAGATTTGCCGTTTAAAGAGCTGGTTTCACTGCAGTCATCACTTACATCTAAAACTGCAGGATCATTCATTAGGTTTGTACTCTAGGGGCCTGCTGTGGTTAATGTCATGAGGGGATAAAAATTAATTTTGAAACACTTTTCTTCTCTCTGCCATGTTATTTCATTTGTGCCTGCACAAAGAGAGGCCTGATTCAAAGCACACTATTGAGAGGCGAATATGCTGGACAAATTATGCCTGTTTCCTGCAAATATTTGGTCATTTTTCCAAAGAGTTGCCCACCTGGGACCGCACATTATATATCAGTCCATCCTATTTCTAAGTTGCTTGGCAACAGTAAATAGGCTACAGTTAGGACTATGAACTACAGTATATTACTTGGTTGAAGAATTGCTTTTTGTCATTATTACTACTATTACAGTTATTATTATACATTTTATTTGTTTATTGAACACAGCTCTCTTTTGTCGCCGTTTTATGATTGCAATAAATCACTTCAGGCTGTGCTTTTAAGGTGTTTTTTTGCTTCCAAAGAACATACAGAATTATTATTATTAACCAAAACTGTTAGCTAAATCATTATAGCATGCCGTTTAAAGACGTCTTGAACCATGATTTTTTTCAGCTGAAGTTTTTTACTTTTTTTCTTTACTTTTAATTATAACAAGATTTTAAAATTAATAATAAAAACTATCTAGGCTAGTCTTTTTAAAACGCTTAATTTTGGTATAGGGTTGCTTTCAAGACATTTATAAATATCTTGAATCACTTCCTTAATCACTCCATGTCTCTTGGAAACAATTCAAATTGTACTTAATACAGGTGAGTGGGCTTGACAAACCACCTCTAGAAACACTACTCCCTTATGAACCTGACACTTTATCTAAACTCGGTCAAGTGATGTAATGATACCATTACTGTTTAGTACTGTTGCTTTAACTAAAGGGGTATTGGGGAAAAGCAGAAGTGCATGGAGAGGTTATGATGCAAGCAAGTGAAGAAAATAAAACGTGTGTATGTTCCAAGCAACTGACTGCTCTCGGTCATTTTACATACTCCATCTTACAAGAACTCAATAAGGAAACGGATGTTTACTATAAATGTACCACAATCATGTTAAACTGCTTGCTTCAACCTTATTTGCATATTTACATTTAATACCTCTCTTGCACAATATCCTGCACAACATTGTTCAGTCTCCTGTAAAAGTACATGTATAGACTGTTTTGTATATTGTTAGGTATCTTATAGTATATGTTAGTTATGCATAGGTTTTTATAAAATAGCTCTTATGTCCAGTGTTGTGTTTGTATTTATGATTAATTTATGTTGCACCGTTGTCCTGTGAGACACAACATTTCGTTCCTCTGTATAGCCACACACGTAGCGGACTGACAAAACTCAACTTGACTAGAATGGCCTACAGTTGTTCATATACATTCAACAAGTGTTTATTTTGAAAACAACAAGTGATTATTTTGAAAACATCTGTTAAAATGTTTAAACCAAAGTCTAAATCCTGTCTGTAACAGTGATAATTAATTATTCCTTATAAGTGTGTACATTGTATTATATAGTGGTGTAACAAAAATTCTATGTGCAAAACAGATATTGTTTAATAAGTATAGCATGTCCACATGTTCGTATAACTATGGAAGGCCGTTGGGGCAAAAACGTATGCAACAAAGGCATTTACACACAACATTAAACATTTTTATATATTATAGTGGTGTACCATAAAACCAACTGTAGAAATATGGATATTGCTTATGTTTTATATGCAAAACAGTTAATAGGTGCGTTCATCTTGAACTATAGCTGCAGCCTGTGATCAACAAGATTAGCCGAGTGCAGGCGGGGGCGGAGTTGAAACAAAACAGAGCCGTCAAGCCGGATACTTCGGCACTCAAAGTTGTTGCAGTCATGATGACCGGTTACATGGCGTCCTTCTATTTATTTATTTATTTATTTATTTATTACAACAACATGTTTACAGTACAAATGAAACAGAATACAGTCTCTACAAACTATAGTTCATTTTTAAACAATAAGGGAATTATGAATTAAATTTATAACAAACAAATGAGAGAAATAAGGGGAAACGAGACGGTAGTATAAACAAAAATTAATAGGCCTATTAAAATACAAAGCAATAAGCAAAAATTCTAGAAGTTTAAACATCACTATTTAGGCTAATACTTCTTGTTTGATTATGCTAAAAGGGGGTTTGTGTTTATTTACATTTCGTCACCTTAGAATTATAAGGTTCTATCTGACATTTTTGTCAAAATTGAGTTATTGACATATTCTTATTAAATGACAACTTATTTACATTGTGTGATGTGTTTTTATAAGTTGTTTACATTTTAAGACTTTTTATTTAAAAAACAAAAAAGGTGTATCTACAAAGTCGAACTCTAGCTTGGCTCTATAAGGTTCTGTGAGCCAATCAGCATTTTTAATGCACGCACGAGAACCAATCAGGATCGGTTTTCTACAAGATAGAGTTGGTATAAACAGTGAATTGTTTGTTTTGAAACTTTTAAATCGGAATTTGTCCATTAATAAACCTGAAAAAACCTAATTGTTGTCATGCAGTGTACTTTGATCCCACATGTGACAGTCACGTGGCGTCGGCACAGCGTCAATCCGGACAAAATTTCTAACCAGCATGCACTGCTTTCAGAAAGATTTCGATCGATCTGCACAGCACTGCACGAAGTCGAACACACCTGTTGTTTAATCCACTTGTTAAGTGGTGACGTATTTGTGACGTATGTAATACTGTTTCCGGGTCCAAGCCGCCATTCATTTGAGTGAAGAAATCATTCGTTTATGATCACGTTTTATTCCTATCACACATTACAGTTAATTTTATATAAAATCATAGTGTACACAACAATCTCTGGGCTTGCTGCATAACAAATACTAAAAATTTAACAATTTATAAAAAAATTAATCACTTTCTGGCCATCGGATATTAGGCATGGACATATATACTGCGATCATGATTTTCGAAAGCATTAAATCGCTTTGTAAACGTTTATTATTACCATTTCATGAGTCTCCCCATTCAGTTGAATAGAGCGCTTGGACCCGGAAGCCGCTTTGTGTGACGTCACACTTAACAAGCGGATAAGTCTAGCCTGGCCACATGTTTAAAAAAAATAATAAAAATGTCCGTATGACTATGGAAGGCCATTGGGGCCAAAATATATGCAAAAAAAAAAAAACGTATACATGTTGTTACATGTTAACATGTAACTTACAAGTTAACGCAATCTACATGTTAACACATTTTTTCTATATTATATAGTGGTGTAACAAAAGCCAACTGTAGAAATATTACATATGTTTTTTTATGCAAAACAGTTATTTTAATATTAATTAAAAAATTTATTTAATATTAAGTTTATTTAACTTTTTAGTTTAATAAGTCTAGCGTGACTCATGTCCGTATGACCACTTGTTTGTCTCTATTCTGTTTTAAAGTCTGTGTTTTTTGCTAGCGCACCTTGTTAAAAGTAACCAACTAATCATTGCAAGAAAAAAAAAGTTTGACTATTTGCTTCCGCGTTTGTAAAAAGAAATATTAATTACTTAATTTGTGATCCCTTCAGAGGTGAAAATGCACAAGTGTTTCAAGGTGATGTAGGTAACCTGACTAGAACTTCAGCCGCCTCTTCCTCCAAATGTCTTCCTCCATATCTGCAAAATGATTGAGAGTTGGAAATGACCACAAAGGCCTTCAATGGTTAAACAAACCATGACATGAAGAGGCATGAGACAGGAGTATTGAGAAAATCCATATCTAAAAATCTGAAGCAGTAGCTATAACATAATCAGGGTATCTTCCGCCTGTTCCATATCGGTCCAAACAAAAAAGAAAACTTGTTGGCTCAATTTTCGTTTTAGGGTAGGAAAATGGATAAACGATTTTAAAATTCATTATACACATGTAGGCGGTGCTGAAATGCCCCTTTTTCCTCTGATTGGTCCACCAAATCTGAGCTTGTGACGTCATCCTCAAAATAATAGGCGCATAGATTAAAAATAATAATCATAATAACAATAATATAAAGGGACTAAGCCAAAAAGAAATTAAAAATATTATTAATAAGCCAATAGATCACCGCCAAACCTCTTGCTGCTGTGCACCTGTTGCTGAGCAAAGACAACCATTTCAGAGCAGCACCTGGTTTACATGATTGATTCAGAGCCTAAATAATAATAATAATAATCAAATAATAATAATAATAATAATAATTAATATTGTTTACTTAGTGTTTTTTTTTAAATAGTTGTTTGCAGGACCAAAGAAAGAACACATTGGGTCCTGGGGCTATAACAGAGGGTACATTTTAATATAATAACTTGAGTATATTAAGCATGAAATGAATTATCATCTTATTATATAATTCTAAATAAGTGTTTGTATGTGTGCAAAAGAAATCTAGTGTAATAATCTTGGTGTCAATTATTAAAATTTTCTGACATGGCACCTTTAATTCATTCAAAATGATCAGCAATTTTTTTCCCTGAGTGGCCAAAGCTTCATGCGCAGTCATCAGAGAGTTGACATGAACACTTTTACTCCCTCAGCGACTGTATTCCAGAATGCTGAAGTCAAAGTATCATGAAATGAAAATGCGACAGACCTCAAGTAGCTCAAGCTCATTTTATTAAAACGAAACACCACAAACTCTGGTCCGCTTTCTGCATTAAAGGCAGATAAAACACCCAAATTAAAAGACGACTGATGTAATTATAGTGTCAATTTTTAATGCAAAACCAGTATTGTTTTATTTTCTCCAGGATAAAGGTGCTGAGTTGTGGATATTCCTAAATCACAAAAGCAAAAGATATCCTAGTCAAAGAAGCGCCTTTCACAAATCCACAAATATAAATACACTTTTGTTAAAGGGATAGTTCACACAAAAATTATAATGTACTTGCCGTTTACTCACACTCAAGCCCTTCCAAACATTTTCTGAAGAATGTTGGAAGCCACTGACATCCACTCTAGAAACAAATATGGAAGTCAAGGCTACCAACATCAAAATATCTTAAAATGAAATGAATCTTTAACAGGTTTGGAATCACTTGAGAGAGAGAGTAAAAAATAACGAATTTTTTTTTCTTTGTGAGAACCATCCTTTTAAAGAAACACTCCACTTTTTTTGCAAACAGGCTCATTTTACAACTCCAATAGAGAGTTTCAATATTGAATCCATCCAGCTGATCTACAAGTCTGGCGGGAGCAATTTTAGCTTAGCTTAGCATAAATCATTGAATCAGATTGGACCATTAGCATCCCTCAAAAAAATGTAAAAATGAAAGTTTGAGTTTAAAGTTTGACCCTTCTGGAGTTACATCGGGTTCTAGGAATGACAGAAAAACTGCTCTTTTCTCTCTAGGAACTATACTCTTATTCTGGCGTAATGATCAGGGAACTTAGCTCCCATACCATACCTAAACCAGGGGCAATGATATTACACTGGGCTGTTACCTTGTTACCTAACTAGGGACTATTTTTTAAGTGGGAGTTATATCATTGCATCTGCTGCAGCCAGAATACGACAGAATAATAATAACGCTTATTAATTATGCGACATTAATAATTATGCTGACTGTTAGCAAGCATGTAACGAGACAAAATAATAATTAAGGTTCTTCTTTTTGTTTTTCCTTGTATGTGTTTTGGTTTGGTTTACTTACTCAATTTATATGATGTTATTTCTTTATTTTGTATTGTTCTGCTTTTATTTTAATGCTCTTTATTCGATATTCATTTGCATTATTTGAAACAAGAAAAATCAATAAAACCAAATCATAAAAAATAATTACGCAATAATGACAGCATACAGGGTGGGCCATTTATATGGATACACCTTAATAAAATGGGAATGGTTGGTGATATTAACGTCCTGTTTGTGGCACATTAGTATTTGTGAGGGGGCAAACTTTTTAAGATGGATGTGGGCATTTTGAAGTCGGCCATCTTGGATCCAACTTTTGTTTTTTAATAGGAAGACGGTCATTTGACGCATCAAACTTATTGGGAGTTTCTCAAGAAAAACAACGGTGTGCTTGGTTTCAATGTAACTTTTCTTTCATGAGTTATTTACAAGTTTCTGACCTCTTATAAAATGTGATTAATGTGCTGCTCATTGTGTTGGAGAACCCTCTTCTCCCACTCTTCACACACTAATAGCAACAGCGCAGGAGAAATGCCAGCACAGGCTTCCAGTATCCGTAATTTCAGGTGTTGGACATCTTGTATCTTCACACCATAGACAACATAGATAGTGGGGCCATTCCTCATCAATGGAAAACTCAAGGCCACTGGATAATTGAAATTGCTACAAGATGATGCGTTTCCCTATTTATGCACTGAAATTTTTCCAGCAAGATGGTTCTCCACCACATTATGGGTGTCAGGTCTGAGCATTCCTAAATGAAAAGTGAATTGGTCATCGTGGGCCAGTTGAATGGCCCCCAGTGTCTCCCGATCTGACCCCCTTAGACTTTTATCTTAGGGGTCATCTGAAGGCAACTGTCTATGGTGTGAAGATGCAAGATATGCAGCACCTGAAACTATGGATACTGGAAGCCTGTGCTGGCATTTCTCCTGCGCTGTTGCTATCAGTGTTTAAAGAGTGGGAAAAGAGGGTTGCATTGATAATCCAACACAATGAGCAGCACATTAAACACATTTTATAAGTGGTCAGAAACTTGTAAATAACTCATGAAAGAATAAAGTTACGGTAAAACCAAGCACACCATTGTTTTTCGTGTGAAATTCTCAATAAGTTTAATGTGTCAAATGACCCTCTTCCCATTGAAAAACAATCCAAGATGGCCGACTTCAAAATGGCCACCATGGTCAGTACCAATCTTGAAAAGTTTGCCCCCTCACATATACTAATGTGCCACAAACAGGATGTTAATATCACCAACCATTCCCATTGTATTAGGGTTTATCCATATAAATGGCCCACGTTGTAGTTCCTAGCAATATTGACCTAGAAAATCGCAAATGTTCATTGTCCATCTATCCTAGTACACAACATAACTACAGAATAGTCAAGCTTTATATAAGAAAACTATCAAAACTTTTGAAAATTTTGAATGACATGCTAATGGTCTAATCCGATTCAATGATTGATGCTAAGCTATGCTAAAAGATCTTCCACAACCTGAAGATTGGTTGAGTGGATTAAAAAATGGTCAAATTACAAGTAGGAGACTTAAAATAAGCCTATTTCCAATAATAAAAGAGTAGTGTTCCTATAAGTCTGAACATCATACTCCTGAAATCTGCCTTTCAAAGAAATTGCAAACCAAAAAATTAATTTGACACCATGTTCATTTTCACACAGTCTCCTCTAAGATGACCTCAATAGTGTGAGGAACATCCTGACCTGCTACAACAGAGATGTTGGGCATATTCATGGAGGGCACAGAAATGGCTGGCACAGTGATGGTGGGCATACTCATATTGGGGTGCAGGAAAACCACAGATGAACCTCCCTCTTCTGTCACGAACATGCCCTCCTGGACCACGGGCATGACAGACGAGGAGGACGAGGGTGAAGACGATGCCGACTCCTGCACCAGGAGGATGGTCTGCACCGCGGCATCATCATCCATGACGTTCTGAGCGGTGGGGTCCACGGGGTCGTTGGCGTGAATGCGCATGTGCTTGTCGAGGTTTGGCCGTGAGCGGAAGGCGGTGGGACAGCGGGGGCAGACGTACGGCCTCTCGCCGCTGTGAACCCGCGCGTGCTCCGTCAGCCTCGCCGCCACGCTGAAGCTCTTCCCGCACACCCAGCAGGTGAAGGGCCGCTCGCCGCTGTGGATGCGCTCGTGGTCCTGCAAGTGTGGAAGCTGCCGGAAACGCTTGCCACACTGAGCACACTGAAACACAGAGAGAGGAACAGTGTTATTATCGGCAGTAGCAGGATAATAGAAAGACATGCTTTTAGCAATCTTTGGGATGAAAAACTGCAATAATTAGATGCTTTTTCATTTAAAAAGTGCCTTATTTCAAAACTTTCTTCGCCAACTAAAATATTTGTTAAGAATAAACTGATGCTGGCGAAGCAGTTGCGCAGTAGGTAGTGCTGACGCCTCACAGCAAGAAGGTCGCTGGTTCGAGCCTCGGCTCAGTTGGAGTTTCTGTGTGGAGTTTGCATGTTCTCCCTGCCTTCGCGTGGGTTTCCTCCGGGTGCTTCGGTTTCCCCCACAGTCCAAAGACATGCAGTACAGGTGAATTGGGTAGGCTAAAATTGTCCATAGTGTATGAGTGTGTGTGTGAATGTGTGTGTGGATGTTTCCCAGAGATGGGTTGCGGCTGGAAGGGCATCCGCTGCGTAAAACCTTGCTAGATAAGTTGGCGGTGCATTCCGCTGTGGCAACCCCGGATTAATAAAGGGACTAAGCCGACAAGAAAATGAATGAATAAACTGATGCCAACAGAATGTTTGTGTACAGTTTTAAAAGGGAAATGCAGCAGTTTTAACAGCAGTTAGAATGAGAAACAGATCTCCATTCCTTTGGAATTCATTTTCTCAAAAAAAAAACAAAAAAACAAAGAAACGTATATTTTTGTGCTCAGTTTTATAACAGATTTACACAAATCTAATTCAATTCATACAACAATGTTTCCTCTTCATTTCTCTCCACTGATACACATATAAACTTTATTTGCTGTGGAAGTCACTTCATGAGCAAGTTGTGATGAAAAATGTTTTGTATATTCACACATTAAATACCTTGTCTCCTAGGGGTTTGAATTTTGAATTGAAATCTTTTATTTTTACACACACACACGCACACAAACACATAAAGTCAGAATTATTAGCCCCCCTTTGATTTATTTATTTTATTTTTTATTTTTGAATTATTTCCCAAATGATGTTTAACAGAGCAAGGAAATTTTCAAAGTATGTCTGATAATATTTTTTCTTCTGGAGAAACTCTTGTTTAGTTTATTTCGGCTAGAAAGGAGAAATGTAAAATTTTTTAAAAGCCATTTTAAGGTCAATATTATTAGCCACTTTAAGCTAATTTTGTTTCCAATAGTCAACAGAACAAACCTGTTATACAATAACTTGCCGAACTACCCTAACTTGCCTAGTTAACCTAATTAACCTAGTTAAGCCTTTAAGCTGTATAGAAGTGTCTTAAAAAAATGTCTAGTAAAATATTATTTACTGTCATCATGACAAAGATAAAATAAATCAGTTATTAGAAATAAGTTATTAAAACTATTATGTTTAGAAATCTGTTGAAAGAATCTTCTCTCCGTTAAACAGAAATTTGCATGGGAAATAATTAACAGGGGGGCTAATAATTCTGACTTCAACTGTATATACACATCCAAATGGCTCTTTAAAAAAATGCCTTTGTTAAAAAAATCAGAAATGGTTCTTTGCTGAAAAAAGGTTCCCGACTCCTGGACTAGAGTAATAATTTCCTTTGAAACTATAATCATTTTCTTTAAAACAAAAACATGAAAGAAAAAAACCTGACCACAAACTTTTGACCAATAGTGTGTATACATATATGTGTGTTTTTTTTATTTATTTTTTGTTTGTTTAAACTTGTGTATTTCTCTTATTTATGTACTTATTGGTTAATTGGGGTGATTATTGTTTGCAGGTGTGAGTTTGACTCTAACTGTGTATAAAATCACATACTTCTATACTATATATTAGGCTAAAAACAGTATGCGAGCCGAGTAGTATGTCCGAATAAATGGAATAAAAAAAAAAACAGTATGTGAGAGACCTACTACTTACGGCGAGATTCTGAAGTGCGCATCGGATGGACGCTATGCTATCCCATGATGCACTGAGTGAGAATTTATGAATGGGAGTGAAGCGACGCAACTGACGCGGGTAATCACAGGATGATGACAAAATGGCGGATGTAACAGGTCAAAGTGTCTACTGAGTAGTAGGCGATTTCGTATGCAGCCTATATTTCTTGTATTGAGTTCTTTTGCATTTCCTGTGTAACCTGATGAAGACCTTGCAGGTTGAAGCAGTGTCCAATAAAATTTGTCTTTAAGAGTTAATGTGACAGTGTGCCGATTTTTTTTTCTTACTTTTTCTATTGTGTTTGTGTTCATCCAGCCAGGGGCGGACTGGCCATCTGGCAATTCTGGCAAATGCCAGAAGGGCCGGACCATTTTTTAAATGTAGGCCGGTCAGCTATTTTTTTATTTCATTATTTTTTCATATGTATTGTCTTTTAAATGTAGGCAGCTTTTATCTCGTGCGAGATTTGAATATAATGAAGATGATGGTGATAATAGTAAGAATAATAGTAAATGTTAAGCATTGGCCCAATCAGCAACAACCGGCTGGTTTCGAGATGGGCCGACCTAATCTGAGGTTACGCAGACGTAATCAAAATTTGGCAAGAATGTCAAACAAACAGTAAGTGCAACACAAGCTAATTGTCAGAGATGGACCATAAAAAGGGAAAGGCAGTCAAGTCAGACATTGCCAAATACATAAAATTAACTGAACTAGTCTCGAAATGGGGCAGTGCAGTGGCGCAGTAGGTAGTATTGTCATCTCACAGCAAGAAAGTCGCTGGTTTGAGCCTCATCTGGGTCAGTTGGTGTTTCTGTGTGGAGTTTGCATGTTCGCGTGGGTTTCCTTCTGGTTTCCTTCACAAGTCACATGCTATAGGTGAATTGGGTAGGCCAATTGGGAATTGGGTAACCCAGTAATGGGTTGCAGCTTTTAGGGCATCCGCTGTATAAAACATATGCAAGATAAGTTGGCGATACCCAGATTAATAAAGGGACTAAGCCGAAAAGAAAATGAATGACATGATTGCATATATGAATGGGTTGTTTTTGTTTCAGTCACATACATTAAATGTTTAAATATCTCTTAAATAGGTACTGCTTATATAATTTTACCATCTGTACACCATTATAAGTAGTGAATGTGCGTGTCCTTGGGTGGGGCTGTTTCGGTGTGGTAATGTGGGCTGGTGTGGCTACAATGCCAGGGCTGATTTTTAGTCCCAGTCCGCCCCTGCATCCAGCAAAGATTTTCTTTAAGGTTTTCCTAGATGTGCACACACTGATGTTTTTCTTTCTATATTCTACATGTTTCGATGTCCATATATAAAGAAACACTATATAATTGATATAAAATTATATGGCAAAATACAAATGAATAGTTAAAATTGCTCTTATTTGAGCCATCTGAGTTCCCTCTCTCCTGCAAGAAACATACCTCGAAGGGTCTTTCGTTGGTGTGTGTCCTCATGTGAACAGTGAAAGTTGAGGCATAGGCAAACTCCTTGCCGCAGAACTCGCAGGTGAAGCGGCGCGGGGCGTTTCTCTTGCCCAGGGCTCCGCAGCAGTGGGCAACCAGATGCTCCCCTAAAGCAGCACTAGAGGCGAAGCGGCGTCTGCAGGGGGCGAGCGGGCACCGCAGGGGTGTCTGACCCGTGTGGGAGAGACGGTGCAGGTCCAGTCCGTCCTGAGTCACGCAGCGGTGCCCACACATGTCACACTCCAGCTGACCTCCTACCTTGCCTCTTCCCTGCCCTTTATATTTGCGCTGTCCCGTCTGCTCCCCCGTGCAGCGCTGCAGGTGTGTGTCCAGCACTGTCTGATTCAGGAACTGAGAGCCGCAGTTTGGACACATCTTTGGTTCTTTGTCTGCAAACAAAGACAGACAGGTTGCAAGGGGGTTGAGAGAGGGGTAAAACAGGTCACTTACTCTACTGTCAATGTTTCCATGTAAAATGGCCTTAACACTAAAACTTCTAGGCTCTCTGTGGATTTACAGGCAGAACAAATTTGGGTTAATACATTTACATGTGTCATTATTACAAAAATTAATGTTCATATTAATAATTGGCGATGCAGTAGCTCAGTTGTCGTTTCTGTGTGGAGTTTGCATGTTCTCCCTGCCTTCGCATGGGTTTCCTCCACAGTCCAAAGACAGGCGATACAGGTGAATTGGGTAGGCTAAATTGTCCATAGTGTATGAGTGTGTGTGGATGTTTCCCAGACATGGGTTGTGGCTGGAAGGGCATCAGCATATAAACATGCTGGATAAGTTGGCGGTTCATTCCGCTGTGGCGACCCTGGATTAATAAAGGGACTAAGGCGACAAGAAAATGAATGAATGAATATTAATAATTAAATTGAACATTAAATCAGTTAATATATAATTAATACAATTATTATTTTCCTAATAATCACCATTATCTCATTAACTACAGTAGGACTGCACAACATATCATTTCGGCATTGATATCGTAATCACAAGCATACGCAAGGGTGAGTCTGGATTATAATTCATCAGTTGTTATAATTCATGTGTTTTTGATGCCTGTGATTGTATAATGACTTTAAAAGCATTCAGGCATGAGAAATTGTACCATTTGTAATTTTAACAATGATTAATTTGACTGAATTACTTTTACATTTATCTTTCAGTTACTGTACTTGAATACCGTTAGACTTGGAAAACCATAAAAACTTATTTTTAATTGTATCTTTTTCTTGATTTGATTCATAGATTGTAAATAGCACAGACCACAATAAAACTGCATCGGGGGACCCCAAAAAATTTACAGATTGTTTATTAGATTTTATGGAGATGCACTCCATATGGTATCATGAAAAATCTGATGGGTGTTTTGAGCTGAAACTTTACATACACATTCTGGAGATGCAAAACACTTATATTAAATCTGAAAAAAGAGGTAACCTAGGTGCCCTTTAAGAGCCATCGCAGATTTGTTACCACATCGTGAGGAAATACAACCAGCACCTAAAAAGCACCACAGACGGCTATATGAGGGGTGGCTTGCAAAAAAGTAAATTGATAGCATTTTTAATAACACTTAATCCAGTAATGATGTAGTAAGTTAATATATTTTCAGTTTCTTTTTTTAACTAACACTCACTGCAGTAAGACGCTCGGATAAAGAATATTGAGCTGAATCTTGACCACAAAATTAAACCGCAATTTCAATATCTGTCCAAAAAAAATAAATAAATAAATAAATTTTTTTTTTTTTTAAAAGCATCGCAATTGGATATTTTGCCTAAATTGCACAGCCCTATTGTTTACATAAAAATAACAATTTGCTCACTATTATCTAAAGTCCAAGTGGTTCTAAATCTTTATGAGTTTCTTCCATCTGTTAAACACAATATAAGGTATTTTGAAGAAAGCTGAAAACCTGTAACCTTTAACATCTACAGTAGGAAAAACAAATACTGTTGAATTCAACGGTTATGGGTTTCCAGCTTGCTCGCTTAACAGAAGAAAGAAATTTAAACAGGTTTGGAACAGGTGAAGTATGAGTAAATGAGGACAGTTTTTAGTTTTGGGTGAACTGTCTCTTTGATATCAAGCTGAATCTCCGGCATATCAAATAGAACTTTTGAAATAATTGATCCATTGATAAAACACTTCATTCAACCAATTTTAAACAAAAATCATTAAACAAACTGGTTTAAATTCTGTAGACACCTCAAATACACACAAATACAATTGAAGCATGTTTCATGTATTCACAACCAATATATATTGGAGAAATATATGCCAACGGAACACTTAAAAAACACACTTTCTGAGTAAAGTTTTACTCTTATTTCTCATTTCCCCTTGACTAGAGGACAAGTTAAAAGTGGCCAAATTCCTCCACAATATATAATGCATCAAAAGTGCTTATCTTCAGATAGAGGAATGGAGAGACATGTAGAGCCTCTAGTCCTTGGCTTCTGATGTATCGGACATGAGAGATACTTATGTTTATCCGCACGTTCCCTCACAAACACTCCAGCAATAATACTTTCTTTGGCTTCTTATCGAGTGAGGAAAAACAAACATGTATTGTTTGCTCCTTATCTAAAAAAAGCTGCAGATGGGAGAGAGAGAGAGCACACAAAAAGACCTGCCTCTTTTACAGAGGACCATTCACAGCTGATAAACAGACATTTTCACAGAATGCACAGCGCATACGCACAAATAACACGCCGCTTTATGGGGTCACAGGTGATGTGATGTTTAGACGCAGAGCATTCAAACTGTCAGGCTGTGACTCAGCTTTACTGACCTTTACAGGCTTTTAAAAGCTTCAGCTCAACAACCCTGTGTCCTCGCTTGTTTACTCCTATCTACCGTTTTTCTACGCCCCATGATGCTTTGCAAGCATTATAGGGAATAACTTCCGTTGAAATGTAAATCATCAGTAAAGTTAGGTTCATCCATCACATGTCAAAAGTAAATTTATTAGAATTAACAAACTATAATGACTGGGGATGTACCGATATGGACTTTTTGGCCAGTATCGATAACCGATAACTCTTAAGATTTGGAGGCTGATAACTAACATTCTATCAAACATATCTATGATGATGAGGGATATGGTTACTTACTTGAGTTATTACACACAGCAATACCACATGAAGAAAGGACAAACTTTGAAGCAATAAACAATGCGAGTTAAGCTCCATTATAGTGCACTGGACAAGTCTGAACAAGTTTGACCCAAGCATGCGTGAGGCAGGCAGTTCTACACATATACGTAATCTATCGGCTTATAGATATTGGCCTAATTTTGATATCAGACCTATAACAATAACAGAAAAAGTAGCATTATTGGCCGATATCAATATGGCCACCGATATATCGTGAATCCCTAATAATGACCATGAATTACCTCAAAAATGAAAGTCTTTCATTATGAAATACTTTGAATGTTATCTAAAAAAGATGCTTCTTTAAATGTTCTTTGCACATAGTACTAGTTCTATGTTATTTTTTCCAAAGAACCTCGAGGGTTCCCTCTCTAAGTCAATTAACTAAAATGCTGAATTTCCATCACATATGATAAATAGAAAACCAGACAACTCTCGAGGAGCTCCTCCAGAATTTAGCAATTCTGTGATTGTTGAATCGAATGCAAATAGTGCAACATTTAGAGAAGCTTGTTATAACCTTTGTGTACTATTTACAAATGTACTACGCTTTTGTTGTTTTTTTCCCTATTGGCTTTTCATTGCAATGTCATGACACCAAATCATCATGCATTCTTGATGATTTTCCCAATTATGAAGAGGTCGAAATTCATCAAACCTTATATTGTCTCCAAAAATATAGCACTCATAGCAATGGACATAAAGGCGTCATAGAGGATTGTGAATACATTTTACGGGAACTTGGCCTTCCCTGCACCCTGTTTCAGTTTATTTATTTATTTATTTATTTATTTATTTTTTATGAATGTATAGAGTGTCAACTGTTGTTGGGTGTGTATTTATAATGTTTGTTTTTTTTTTGTAGTTTTTTTTTACTATAACAGAGCCTGCGAGATGTGAGACT